>NC_091989.1:89698227-89899854 GCF_044704955.1 Pristiophorus japonicus | reverse complement strand
AGAGGAGAGGGAGGGGGGGGAAGAGGAGAGGGGGGGGGGAAGAGGAGAGGGAGGGGGGGAAGAGGAGAGGGAGGGGGGGGAAGAGGAGAGGGAGGGGGGGGGGGGAAGAGGAGAGGGAGGGGGGGGGAAGAGGAGAGGGAGGGAGGGGGGGGGAAGAGGAGAGGGAGGGAGGGGGGGGAAGAGGAGAGGGAGGGAGGGGGGGGAAGAGGAGAGGGAGGGGGGGGAAGAGGAGAGGGAGGGAGGAGGGGAAGAGGAGAGGAGACTGAACGGGCCCGGCTGATGTGAAGAAGCCAGGCCCAAATTGGGCGGGGCCCGCCCCCAGCAAGATGCTGGGCGGGCAGGCCCCGCCGAAGGAGTTAAAAGGTAGGTGGCCGGTGGGAGGAGAGGGGGGGGGTCGTCGGAGCGGGAGGTTGGGGTGAGGGGTTGAGAGAGCCACCTTGAGCCAGAGCAGGAGCTGGACGAGGGAGGTGCAGCCTGATCCTCGCTGCCCCAGTGAGGCCATTCGGCCAAGGCTCGGGACTGCGTGCTTCGGGCCTCTCCCACACAGTTTCGGGCGCCTGGAGCTACTGCACATGCACCCACTGGAGCGCGCCTGTGCAGAGGTCCCGGCACTGATTTCAACGCAGGGACCTGGCTCCGCCCCCCACAGCTCATGCTGCGCTGCGCCGAGCTCCAAACGACCTGCAGGGAGCCGGAGAATCTGCAGGTATTTCTCAGGCGCACTTTCGGCTGCGAAAAACGAGTGCCCACGTCGGGGCTGTGCCGTTCTAGGCACGGCCCACAACTTGGGCCCATAGAAACATAGAAATTAGGTGCAGGAATAGGTCATTTGGCCCTTTGAGTCTGCACCACCATTCAATAAGATAACGGCTGAAAATTCACCTCAGTACCCCTTTCCTGCTTTCTCTCCATACCCCTTGATCCCCTTAGCATTAAGGGCCATATCTAACTCCCTCTTGAATATATCCAATAAACTGGCTTCAATAACTCTGTGGTAGAGAATTCCACAGGTTCACAATTCTCAGTGAAGAGTTCCTAAATGGCTCACCCCTTATCCTTAGACTGTGATCCCTGGTTCTGGACTTCCCCAACATCAGGAACATTCTTCCTGCATCTAACCTGCCAGTCCCGTCAGAATTTTATATGTTTCTATGAGATTCCCTCTCATTCTTCTAAACGCCAGTGACTACAAGCCCAGTCGATCCAATCTTTCCTCATATGTCAGTCCTGCCATCCCGGGAATCAGTCCGGTGAACCTTCACTGCACTCCTCAATAGCAAGAACGTCCTTCCTCAGATTAAGAGACCAAAACTGAACACAATATTCCAGGTGAGGCCTCACCAAGGCCCTGTACAACTGCAGTAAGACCGCCCTGCTCCTATACTCAAGTCCCCTAGCTATGAAGGCCAACATGCCATTTGCCTTCTTCACCGCCTGCTGCACCTGTATGCCAACTTTCAATGACTGATGTACCATGACTCCCAGGTCTCGTTGCACCTCCTCTTTTCCTAATCTGCCGCCATTCAGATAATATTCTGACTTCGTGTTTTTGCCCCCAAAGTGGATAACCTCACATTTATCCACATTATACTGCATCTGCCATGCATTTGTCCACTCACCTAACCTGTCCAAGTCACCCTGCAGCCTCTTAGAATCCTCCTCTCAGCTCACACCGCCACCCAGTGTCATCTGTAAACTTGGGAGATATTACACTCAATTCCTTCATCTAAATCATTGATGGATGCATATTGTAAATAGTTGGGGTCCCAGCACTGAGCCCTGCGGCACCCCACTAGTCACTGCCTGCCATTCTGAAAAGGCCCCATTTATCCCGACTCTCTGCTTCCTGTCTGCCAATCAGTTCTCTATCCATGTCAGTAAATACCTCCAATACCATGTGCTTTGATTTTGCACACTAATCTCTTGTGTGGGACCTTGTCAAAAGCCTTTTGAAAGTCCAAATACACCACATCCACTGGTCCCCCCTTGTCCACTCTACTTGTTACATTCTCAAAAAATTCCAGAAGATTTGTCAAGCATGATTTCCCCTTCATAATTCCATGCAGGCTTGGACCGATCCTGTCACTGCTTTCCAAATGCGCTGCTATTTCATCCTTAATAATGGATTCCAATATTTTCCCCACCACCAATGTCAGGCTAACCGGTCTATAATTACCCGTTTTCTCTCTCCCTCTTTTAAAAAGTGGTGTTACATTAGCTACCCTCCGGTCCATAGGAACTGATCCAGACGCGATAGACCACTGGAAAATGATCACCAATGCATCCACTATTTCTAGGGCCACTTCCTTAAGTACTCTGGGATGCAGACCATCAGGCACTGGGGATTTATCGGCTTTCAGTCCCATCAATTTCTCACCTAAGAATATCCTTCAGTTCCTCCTTCTCACTAGACCCTCGGTCCCCTAGTACTTTCGGAAGGTTATTTGTGTCTTTCGTCGTGAAGACAGAACCAAAGTATTTGTTCCATTGGTCTGCCATTTCTTTGTTCCCCATTATAAATTCACCTGAATCCAACTGCAAGGGACAAATGTTTGTCTTCACTAATCTTTTTCTCTTCACATATCTATAGAAGCTTTTGCAGTCAGTTTGTGTGTTCCCGGCAAGCTTCTTCTCGTACTCTACTTTTCCCCCTCTTAATTAAACCTTGTCCTCCTCTGCTGAATTCTAAATTTCTCCCAGTCCTCAGGTTTATTGCTTTTTCTGGCCAATTTATATGCCTCTTCCTTGGATTTAACATTATCCTTAATTTCCTTTGTTGAGCCACCTTCCCAGTTTTATTTTTACTCCAGACTGGGATGTACAATTGCTGAAGTTCATCCATGTGATATTTAAATGTTTGCCATTGCCTATCCACCGTCAACCCTTTAAGTATCATTTGCCAGTCTATTCTAGCCAATTCACGCCTCAAACCATCGAAGTTACCTTTCCTTAAGTTCAGGACCCTAGTTTCTGAATTAACTGTGTCACTCTCCATCTTAATAAAGAATTCTACCATGGTATGGTCACTCTTCCCCAAGGGGCCTCGCACAACAAGATTGCTAATTAGTCCTTTCTCATTACACATCACCTAGGATGGCCAGCTCCCTAGTTGGTTCCTCGACGTATTGGTCTAGAAAACCATCCCCAATACACTCCAGGAAATCCTCCTCCACCGCATTGATACCAGTTCGGTTAGCCCAATCAATATGTAGATTAAAGTCACCCATGATAACTGCTGTACTTTATTGCACGCATCCCTAATTTCTTGTTTGATGCTGTCCCCAACCTTACTACTACTGTTTGGTAGTCTGTTCACAACTTCCACTAGCGTTTTCTGCTCTTTGGTATTCCTTGGCTCCACCCATACCAATTCCACATCATCCAAGCTAATGTCCTTTCTTACTATTGCATTAATTTCCTCTTTAACCAGCAATGCCACCCCGCCTCCTTTTCCTTTCTGTCTATCCTTCCTAAATGCTGAATAACCCTGGATGTTGATTTCCCAGCCTTGGTCACCCTGGAGCCATGTCTCCGTGATGCCAATTACATCATACATTTCCAACGCTCACTTTTTTTTTTAAATCATCGGATTTCACAGTTTCAGGCAGTGCTTAGATTTCATAAAATCATGGATTGGATACAGCACAGAAGTAGGCCATTCGGCCCGTCGAACCCGTGCCGGCTCTCTGCAAGAGCACCTTAGGTAGTCCCACTCCCTTTTCCCTTTCCCCATAGCCATGCAAATTGTGTGTGTGTTCAGGCACTTATCCAACTCCCTTTTGAAAGCCACGATTGAGTCGGCTTTCATCGCCCTTGCAGGCAGTGCATTCAGATCCTAACCACTCGCTGCATAAAAAGATTTTTCCTCATGTCACCTTTGGTTCTTTTGCTAATCAAACTTAAATCTGTATCCTCTGGTTCTCGACCCTTCCGCTAATGGGAACGGTTTCTCTCGATCTACTCTGTCTAGACCCATGATTTTGAACACCTCGATCAAATCTCCCCTCGACCTTCTCTGCTCTAAGGAGAACAACCCCAGCTTCTCCAGTCTATCCACATAAGTGAAGTCCCTCATCCCTGGAATCATTCTCGTAAATCTTTTCTGCACCCTCTCCAAGGCCTTCACATCCTGGCATTTCTTCCCCAGAGTCCATTCCCACCCCGGCTTTTCCCCCCCCAGAGTCCACTCCCTCCCCGGCATTTTTAAATTTGTATTAACGGGCCCGCTCCCATGACGAACCTGAAGCTTGCATGCGCAGAAGGCTTCGGGCCCGTTGGCAGCAGTCGCGTCCATCTTTACTACTAGTTGGTGGCCTATAGAGTACATCTAGTGGAATGGCACTTCTATTAATTCTTAATTCTGACCAAATAGATTCCGTCCTTGAACCCCCCCCCCCCCCCCCCCACCGACATCCTCGCTCCAGCACTGTAATATTCTCCTTAACCAATACTGCCAACCCACCTCCTTTCTTTCCTTCCCTATCTTTCCTGAACACCTTTATATCTAGGAATACTTAAAACCCAATTCTGCCCTTTTTTTGAGCCAGGTCTCCGTTATCACCATGACATCATATTCCCATGTGGCTTTTTGTGCCTGCAACTCACGAACCCTCTTTACCACGCTTTGTGCATTTACATACATGCATTGTAAACCTACCCTAGTCCTTCTTGTATTCTCTCAGTCTTCGCAGCAAAGTCAAAGCCTGCACACAAGCAGGCAGTGTAGCTTGATTTTTATAAAATGCTCAGTCCCATTTCTGAGAAGCTCCAGTTAGGAACAAGTTTTCCTGACAATAGCTACTTGGCCTAAAATGTAACAAGTCAACATTTCACGGTTCAAGAGTTATTTCAGTAAACCCCCTCTGCTTTGCCAACAACGCACGAGACATCTAAAAAAAGCTCATAAATCACGTAATAAACATAAGTTTTGTCAAAGGGATTTCTCCATTTTAAAAAAGCTATGCATTTAGTTCTGTCCTGGAATGTGTAATTAGAGTAGCAAAATTATTACTGGCACCTTGAAAACTGCCAGATCGCACAAAGAAACAGTAACAGTACAAGAAAAGTTTAAAAAAAATTTAAAATCTATTTGAGATCATTCTGTAACCTGCTTTGTGCTGTTTCGGTTTCACTGTGGGATGTGGCAGTGTCCTCGATCGCACTTTAACTTTCCACCAACACTTAAGTTTTTAAAATCTTTACTAGGATTGCCAATGATTAGTTTTTGTCAGTGTAAATATCCTTGAGTCGGATCCTTCTACCACCTCCTTCAGCCAGGAGGAGAGAGCGAGGAGGACCATAGATCTCACCACAACTCTATCAATAGGCCACCTAGAGATGTACTTCTTTGGGCCTTCATTTAAACGTTGCATTTAGAGCAGTCTAAAGATTTTAACCATGTTAGCTGACTCCTCCAAAGTAAACAAGTGTTAAAAGTCCCAGACACCGGCTTCTGCTGAATACAAATACTAAAGTCAGCCAGGAACAAAGTCAAATTGACGGGGCCTTCATTGTGGTACATTATAGCAGCAAAGGTAGAAGGGGCAGACTCAAGACTCTACAAACCCACACATTATTTACTAAGAACTACTCTACAGAAGAATTCTACCTAGCTTTAACAAAAGCGGAGGCTGCCACTTCAATAGTGTTGGGTCATCCAGAGACACATATTTTCCCCTCAAGGCCTCTAAAAATAGTTTTGCAGATATCCATATTTACACAGCTCGTCTACAGCATAGTGTTCAACCATTTTGATTAGGCAGACATGCTGGTGATATGCAGGGAAAGCTGAAACTCCTGCAGCGTGTGCTCAGTATAGTTTTGTTAATTGCACTGTTGTATTTGTGGTTTGTTTACAAACTACAGGCTTTTATGTTCCGTCTCCACTGAGCAATTACATTATCAGTCACGTCCTTCTCTATTTTGGCAGTTTTACTTTCTTTGTGGGCTGTAAATGGAGAAGGAACGAAACAGACTAGATTCTTGGGAACACAGCAATGACACCAAGTGTACCTATTTTAAGGGTATCCTCTTAAGCTAAAGCCCTCCAATAAAAGCAATGGCAACTTACTCCTCTCTGATAAATGTGCTGATTCCTAAAACGGTATGGTTCCACAAGCTCTGTAGCAGCCTCTGACTGTGGCACCATTACAGCCAAGACAAATCCTGCCCTCACCAGACACAAACATTTCTAGCAGTGATCACTGGATAGTGATCAATTGCAAGCACTTTGGCATTTTGCCCTCCCAAGCTCAAGAATGCTGAGGCCAATGTTAAGCACCTTAACTACTGTCCTCAGTTACGATCAGAAAACTCAACTTGTATTTATATAGCGCCTTTAATGTAGTAAATCTTCCCACAGGAGTGTTATCAGACAAAATCCAACGCTGAGACTTAGAGATAGTAGGACAGGTGGCCAAAAGCTTAGTCAAAGAGGTAGGTTTTAAGGAGCAACTTAGAGGAAAGAGAGGTAGAGAGGCCGAGAGCTTTAGGGTGGGAATTGCAGAGCTTGGGGCCTAAGCAGTTGAAGGCACAGCCACCAATGGTGGAGTGAAGGAAATCAGAGATGTGCAAGAGGCCAGAATTAGAGGGACGTCGGGATCACCGAGGGTTATAGGGTTGGAGGAGGTTACAGAGATCGGCAGTAGGGAGACCACGAAAGGATTTGAACCAAGATGAGAATTGTAAAAATCGAATCATTGCCAGACCGGGGAGCCAATGTAGGTCAGCAAGCACAGGGGAAATGGTTGAGCAGAACTTGGTGCGAATTAGGAGACTGCCAGCAGAGTTTTGGATGACCTCAAATGTACAGAGGGCGACAGGTGGGAGGCCGGCTAGGAGAGAATTGGAATAGTCGAGTCTGGAGGTAAAAAAGGCGTAGATGATTTTCAGCAGCTCGTGGGCTATGGCAGGGACAGAAACCAGGCATGATACGGAGGTGGATTATAGGCAGTCTTGGTGATGGAGAGATAATGGGGTCAGAAGCTCAGCTCAGGGTCAAATAGGATGCCAATGTTGCAAACAGTCTGGTTCAGCTTCAGGGAGGGGGATGGGGTGACTCGGGAACGAAGTTTGTGATGGCGACCAAAGGCAATAAGCTTCGGTCTTCCCAATGTTTAATTGGAGGACATTTCTGTTGAACAAGCAACGTGACAAATCAGAGGTAGCGGAGGGGTGAAAAGGGGTGGTGGTGAGGTAGAGCAGAGTGCGGTCAGTGTACACAAGGAATCTGATGCTTTTTGATGAACTTGAACTCAGCATAATCAAGGAATGGAACTTTGTACCTCCGGGTATGGTTGGT
Organism: Pristiophorus japonicus; assembly: GCF_044704955.1. Lineage (NCBI taxonomy): Eukaryota > Metazoa > Chordata > Chondrichthyes > Pristiophoridae > Pristiophorus > Pristiophorus japonicus. The sequence goes on along the minus strand of NC_091989.1, from coordinate 89,892,554 downwards.
GCATTTACTGGCTAGGTCATCAGGATGCTTTAAAAATTCAAAATGATTAATCTCCCTTTTCCCAATTCTATCTGATCTAAAAATTGGCAGACAGGAAACACACATTCTGCAGAAAATGTGTGCCAAGCTTTAAAGAAACTTGAGCTGATTTAGAAAGATGCCTGCAGTCTGAGCTTGGTGGACAGCGTCCACCATTGCTCAGTGGGTAGCACTCTCACCTCTGAGTCACAAGGTTGTGGGTTCAAGGCCCACTTCATAGACTTGAGCACAAAATTCTAGGCCGACACTCCAGTGCAATACAGAGGGAGTTCTGTACTGTCGGGTGAGACGTTAAACCAAGGCCCCATCTGCCCTCTCAGTGGCACTATTTCGCAGAACAGTTCCCTCCCTACACCCCCCCCCCCCCCACCCCACCCCCCGTGTGTCCTGTTCAATATTTATCACTCAATCAACATCACTAACAGATTATCTCATTGCTGTTTGTGGGAGCTTGTGCACAAATTGGCTGCCGCGTTTCCCACATTACAAGCAACTACACTTCAAAAGTACTTCATTGACTGTAAAGCACTTTGGGACATCCTGAGGTCGTGCTGTATAAATGCAAGTCTTGTTGTTTACGAGAAAAATAAAAGACCAATACTTCTGCTGCGGCCTGGCTGCTAAGGTTAGCTATTTAAAAGGTTGCACAATAGACATTACGCAAAATACCACAGTAATTAGAACAGCTGAAAGTCACCATCTGGCATCTATTCGCAGAGTGACATGATAAAAGGGACAGCTGCTCCAAATCCATCAACATCTATGAAATTCACCGCATCACTTTACAGTCCGCATAATCTATACATCTATGGATGTTGAAATTCCTGGGATAGAAACAGGTTTTTAAATTTGAAAACAATATTTCACTGATCCGACAGTAGAATTTGTGTGAATTTGAGCAATTTCGAAAAAGCAGCAAGACAGGTCAAAAACATTACAGATTTGGAAATGAGTTCCCCAGGAAAGTAAGCATAGGTTTGAAATCTCCATCATGCCACTGTTCCCATTCTAATTTGCCTTCAATTCAACGCAAATTGGCTGAAGTGGCAGGTATGAGTTTTTGAACACAGAACCTATATGATCAACTGCATCGAGTTTGATCCAAAAGCAAAGCTACATCAGATTTAAATGAAGGTCTCTCGGTCCATTTGCATCCATTTATCACCACCACCCCCACCATCTTCACATATAGCATCTAGCCACTTCTTAAATGAGCCCAGTGTCATGCCTCAACCACACTCCCTTCACAGATTAACTGCTTCAACCACTGATCATACTGCAAAGAAATACATCAGTGTCAGTCCTAAACTTGTACTTCATAATCCTTAATCTGTGCCCTCTTGCCCTGCTGTATTGAAAGAACTGTTCTGGGCTTACTTTACCCCATTAACTATCCAATATACCTCGAGTAGTTAAACCTCACGTCTCTTTTGGAGGCAAGAGTCCTTAGCCTATCACGACGATCCTATTAACACTGGAAATCAGCTTCATTACTTAATAGAAGTCGGTAATGTTGGGTGCAATTTAGGGTAGTGAGTTAAGAGCAAAGACGCCTATCACATACTAAAATGTGCATTGGTTAAGTGAAATTTGGCTGATAGTGTAGTGTTATCAATATGCTTAAATGAGCCTAATGGCAGCACTGCCCAAAGCATCTCTGGCAGAAACACAACAATCCTCCCCAAGTTGTGGTAGTCAAATTATTTTTCTCAATCTCCCTACAAACACAACTCATCTAGTCAAGAGGGAACACAAAAACTCCAACAATGTTGCTCTGCATTGGGGTGGCTGGCCTACTTTCCTTCCCTCTATCCCTGCTACCTGATCTCTACTCCACACTTCTCGTAAAATATTACTGATGCTGTGATGAGCTTGCTTGAATTTCTCATGACAAGTCAGCAAAACAACCAATCAGTATACCAGAACTGAACCAATTAATTAAACGAACATGCACGCGTCAACTTGTGTCGCTGCAAACAATACAAACACACTATCCCCTGCCTTTGCAGCTGCAATGTCAGAAATTGCATGTGTGAGCACAGCACTTCATTACCAGCAACCTCCTTGCCTGCAAAGTCCAATGATGGTCAATTTTCACAGATTAACTGCTCATTCATCTCACTACTGTTTGTCTTAACAGTGCATAAAATGGTTGCCATGTTCACCCAAGTAACAGTGACTGCACTTTCCAGTAATTCATTGCACTTTGGTACAATTGAGAAATGTGATTAGGTGCAATGCAAATCAAGTTATTTTTTTCTAGCCAGTCAGTTGCATGGGTTTTTTAAAAATGTATTATTGCCCACAAACACCACCATGGGGTGTTAAGTAGCTCTACTGGAAACTATGTGTAAACAACAGTGAAGATAAAAATAACCTTTTTTGAAAATCTTTCTACCACAAGCTATTGTGCATTCAGCAATTCAGTCTAAACAGAACTCACTTAATCTGGCACAGAAGAGTGATTAGATTTCTTAAGTGTGCTGCTGTCTGGTGAAATTTGACAGAACTGGCTATTTTTAGCATGCCGAGTACTACTGGGTAACTGAGTAACAGGTTACACCATGTCCAAATGTATACATTTCCTGAGCAAAGCACAATAGGAGTGAATGAGATGCGGGTCAGTACTTTGGAACTCTATTCCTGGATCTAAATCAGGCAGGAGTTATCCAGTTAGCCAAAAATCAGAATGTCAACTAGTGAATTACAGACGTGCAGGTCTCATTGGGTTTTAGGCTCGTACATTAATGAGTGGGTGGTCCAAAACCAAACGGAGGGCACATACAGGTTTGTAATACTCCTTTAACTCCATACAGAATTAACTAATTCAGAGCAGGATTAATGTGCAATTACAGAAAGACTGGTTAGAAAATTCCCATGGTATCATCTGTGATTATTTCTGCATGTCAGAAACCTGTAAAACTGCTCAGTACATTGTTTCTGATGACAACCCACAGCAACAATTGGTTGGATGGAGGGTATTGCCTCCATGCAATCCTTTGTGATAATAATTGGATTTTCTTCTGGTTGAGCTTAGCTGTTTATAGACAGAAAACAGCAATGTCATGTCCAATTAATTTTAATTACACACAGCTTTAAAAAGGACCAAAAATCAATATTATATACTTTTAACTATAGTTTTCAGAAAGGCAATCAACTCCCTAAGCAAGCCAGCTCTGTCTGGTCAGTTGGAGCAACTAACACACTGGCGATCCCATCATTTCTGGTCACTGGGCTAAAACATGGGAACCTGGGTCAGATTATAGGGAAGTGGAATCACAACTGTGCTTGCTGAGATTGCTGAAACAAACGATCGAGTACATTTGCTTGATATTATGCTTTTGACAGACAGCTGGTGAGAGAAACACACCATTTAGAGATTCTACAATTGGAATGGTACTTGGGAGCAACTATTCACAGTGCAGGGTCTCAAATCAAACCAGGGTAGTGGCAGGCAAAGAGATTTTAGCATCTCAAGATAAGCGTGTTTGACTGACTCACAAAACGAAACCTACTTTCCCAAAATTCAAGCAACCTTTCTACAATCATGACAAAATCACCACCACTGCCCATGTACAACTGTATGATTGCACACAATCTCAATTGAAGACAACTCTCAAAACTTTGTCCCAAATTGCATTTGGCAACAACCTCCCATAAAAAAAAAACACAAATGCAGCGATTGTAGCTTTCACTAGAACTTCAACTGTTTACTTACCACGTCTTTCACGACATCAATAAATATTTCTACGTTCCAGGTATGGGCCTGTGCGGAGTCACTTTTATCCTTCCCATCACTCCAGATTCCACTACCAGGGGCTGAGATGGACTGTAAATCAAGACAAAGCATTCGGTTTAAAAACAAAAACAAATCAGAATGATAAGTCTGCCTGAACACCGAAGGCGAAGCTGCTACGTCTGGGTTCCCCATTTTGTTGTCTCCACTGAGCTGCAAGGGACAGAGATAGACATGGCTCTCTGCTGCTTCTATACAGAACAGAATTATTACAGAATTCAAGCAGCACTTTACATATGCCATTTTATTTTTTTAAACCAGCCTTGTTCTGTCCCAAGACCTTTCTTAATTGATCAAAGTCCATTCCCACCTGGTCAGTAAAGCAGATCATGCCTGGGCACTTTCTGCAATTCCTCACTCAACTTGTTATCGCACTGCTCCTTTTCCATCTCCTCAGCTGCTTTAGTTAAGTGCACATCTGTCACAAAACAGTGCATGAATTCAACCTAGACTGTGTCAGCTTGGCTCTCACCTCTGATTCAGGAGGTTGTATGTTCAAGCTCCACTCTCGGACTGGAGCACATCATCTAAGCTACCACTTACTGAGGCAGTGCTGCAGTGCCGTAGGTACTGCCGTACAAGTGTAACGTTAAAGTGAGGCCCCATCTGCCTTATTGGGTGGATGTAAAATAGCGCAAGAGCAGGGTGTATACATGGTATAGCCTGGGCAACACCCCTCTCTTAACCGACACCATCAAAACAAGGTAGCAGGTTATTTATTGCATTTACCTTGCACCTATGCACTGCCACATTGGCTTATAAAGAAGCAAGACTTCAAACTGTGAAGTGCGATTGGATTTCCTGGTGTGAAAACCAGAGCATAAATGCAATTTATATGTTTCTAGATTAACACAATCCTCACTTCAGTTGGTAAAAGGTTTGTCACCATCACCGATAGTGGGAAACAGTTTGCAATTGTACATGAGTTCACTGGAAATATTACTGGATCGGAACAGTAAAGGACATGAACGGAAGAGGCAATAAAGGTACCTTGCTGCTTCTAGTAGCAATTTCATGAACTGGAACAAGGTACCCTCGAACGCTGTTCAGATCATGGCTCACGTATGTAGGTGCCAGGGATAACTGACCATTGTAGTAAAAAGAAAATGGCAAGAAAATAGTCACGGTGGGGGGGGGGGGAAAGAGGTAGACAGGCAGTGCAGCAGATGGAGAGGAAAAACCTCAAATCTGCATACAATTGTTGCTGAAGCATCTACCAAGTAGGGGAGGGAGACCCCGAGTTTACCAGGTTAGCCAAACTGTCTGAAGAATGGGAACGTACTTCTGATTTGGAAACTGGCAGTAATGATTCCATCAAGCACAAAAGGTGACAGGAAAGAGTACAAAAACACCAAAGGCAATAGTGTGCTTAGTGGGCCCTGGCCAGGACTCAAGAAGGATGTGGGGAAAGTTAATGTGTCTCCAGAAGAGGATATGGATATCTGCACTGTCGTTAATAAATAATGCTGAGAATATAGAAAAGGCTAGTTTTGCAGACTTGAAAGCATGTGAGCAATTCAGTGCAGAGAAATTAGCCGGGGTTTTCCATTTCTGCTCTCGCGAGTTCACAATTCCGCACCCATTCAACTTTAGTGGACGGAAATTATCATAGACAGTCCCTCAAAATAGAGGAAGACTTGCTTCCACTCTAAAGGTGAGTTCTCAGGTGATTGTACAGTCCCAATACGGGAATTATAGTCTCTGTCATAGGTGGGACAGACAGTGGTTGAAGGAAAGGGTGGGTGGGAAGTCTGGTTTATCACACGCCCCTTCCGCTGTCTGCGCTTGATTTCTGCATGCTCTTGGTGACGAGACTCGAGGTGCTCAGCGCCCTCCCGGATGCTCTTCCTCCACTTTGGGCGGTCTTTGGCCAGGGATTCCCAGGTGCCGGTGGGGATGTTGCACTTTATCAAGGAGGCTTTGAGGGTGTCCTTAAAACGTTTCCTCTGCCCACCTAAGGCTCACTTGCCATGTAGGAGTTCCGAGTAGAGCACTTGTTTTGGGAGTCTCGTGTCAGTCATGCGGACAATGTGGCCCGGCTAACGGAGCTGGTCGAGTGTGGTCAGTGCTTCGATGCTGCAAATGTTGGCCTAAGCAAGAACATAGACGTTGGAGCGTCTATCCTTCCAGTGGATTTCCAGGATCTTGCGGAGTCAGTGCTGGTGGTACTTTGCCAGCGCTTTGAGATGTCTGCTGTATATGGTCCATGTCTCTGAGCCATATTGGGGCAGGTATCACTACTGCCCTGTAGACCTTCAGCTTGGTGCCAGATTTGAGGTCCTGGTCTTCAAACACTCTCTTCCTCAGGCGACCGAAGGCTGTGCTAGCACACTGGAGACAGTATTTTCCTTGTCATTGATGTCTGCCCTTGCTGATAGTAGGCTCCCAAGGTATGGAAAATGGTCCACGTTGTCCAAGGCCGTACCGTGGATTTTGATGACCAGGGGTGCAGTGTTGTGTGGCGGGATCAGGTTGGTGGAGGACCTTTGTCTGATGGATGTTTAGTATAAGGTTCATGCTTTCGTATGGCTCGGTGACAATGGCTTGGAGTTCGGCTTCTGAATGTGCGCAGACGCAAGCGTCGTCCGTGTACTGTAGTTCGATGACAGAGGATGGGACGACCTTGGATCTAGCCTGGAGGCGACGATGGTTAAACAGGTTCCCATTGGTTCTATAGTTTAGTTCCACTTCAGTGGGGAGCTTGTTGATGAGATGGAGCATTGCAGCAAGGAAGATTGAGAAGAGGGTTGGCGCGATGACACAGCCCTGCTTGACCCCGGTCCGGATATGGATTGGGTCTGTGGTGGATCCATTGGTCAGGATCACGGCTTGCATGTCGTCGTGGAGCAGGCGGAGGATGGTGACAAACCTTTGGGGGCAGCTGAAATGGAGGAGGACATTCCATAGTCCCTCACGGTTGAGAGTATCAAAGGCCTTTGTGAGGTCAAAGGAGGCCGTGTTGGTGTTGTTCCCTGCATTTCTCTTGTAGTTGTTGCACGGTGAAGATCATGTCCGCTGTACCCCTTAGTGGACAGAATCCGCATTGTGACTCTGGGAGGAGCTCTTCAGCCACAGGGAGAAGACGGTTGAGGAGGATTCTTGCGATGACTTTCAAGTGGCCAACAGCAGGGAGATTCCTCGGACTTGTCCCCTTCTTTTGAAGATGGAAAAATCAGACTGACAACACACAAGCCTAAAGAACTGGTCATGGCGCCTGAAGCTGCTAGAACTCAAACAGCTAGACTTTTAAAGATGCATATAGAGAATTAAAGGTTTGTGAGGGTTGAAGGGATCATTTCAGAATGTGGACAGAGATCCATCAAGAATGCATCTGGTCGCACATCTGGTTCAACACTGTCACATTACAAAAACAGCAGGAAGCCGAGACACTGAAGGCTGTGTGTGAATGTGAGGGTATCCTGGAGAGGACTTGGAAAATGTGGTGATATTGTCACTCCAGCTGTAACCTTGGCTGCATGGCATATGATTGAAGATCAGTACCCTCGCGTGATGAGCTGGGTCGCAGCTGGTAAAACCACCATGAGAATGTTGAAGCTGTGATAGTGGGGCTGTACACAGGTGAGGCCACACCTGGAATACTGCGTACAGTTTTGGTATCCATATTTACGAAAGGATATACTTACTTTGGAGGCAGTTCAGAGAAGGTTCACTAGGTTGATTCCAGAGATGAGGGGGTTGACTTATGAGGAAAGGTTGAGTTGGTTGGGCCTCTACTCATTGGAATTCAGAAGAATGAGAGGTGATCTTAAGATTATGAGGAGGCTTGACAAGGTAGATGCAGAGAGGATGTTTCCCCTGATAGGGGAGACTAGAACTAGGGGGCATAATCTTAGAATAGGGGCCACCCATGTAAAACTGAGATGAGGAGGAATTTCTTCTGAGGGTTGTAAATCTGTGGAATTCTCTGCCTCAGAGAGCTGTGGAAGCTGGGTCATTGAATAAATTTAAGTTAGATAAACAGTTTCTTAACTGATAAGGGGTTATGGGGAAGCGGGCAGGGAAGTGCACTCGAGTCCGCGATCAGATTAGCCATGATCGTATTAAATGGTGGAGCAGGCTCCAGGGGCCGTATGGCCTACTCCTATTTCTTATGTTCTTACACAGGAATATCTGAATGGAACAGTGACAACAAGCTGGCAGAATAAAGGAAGCCACAACATGTTGATACTAGGGAGGTGGAGGAAGAAATATGCAGACAAATTAGGGAAATGAGTAAAAAATATAGAATAATCATGAGGGATTTCAACTACCCCAATATTAATTGGACAGAAGAGGTAGGTAATGGGGATAAGGAAATGGAGTTCCCACAATGTGTACAGGACTCTTTTCTAACCCAATATGTAAAAAATCAAACAAGGGAGGATTCACTATTGGATCTAGTAATGGGGAATGAGCCAGTGCAGATAAAAGTAGTAAAAGTAGGGGGACAGCCAGGCAATAGTGATACGCTTTAAGATGATAATTGAGAAGGATGAAAACCTGGGTAATAGAGTGGAGAAAAGCTAATTGAGGGGCTGAAAATAGAACTTGGAAAAATAAAATGGGCAACAATATTGGCAAACAATGTTGTAGAACAGCAATAGGAAACATTTAAAACAGTGTTCAACAGAGTGCAGGAACAATATATTCCACTAAAAGAACTAAACACTAACTAGAATCCATGGATGAGTATAGGCATATGGGAACAATTGAAGGTAAGGAAAAAGGCATAAATTAAGTACATAGACAGCATGGGAGTGCATGATAAGGGAGAATACAAAAAGATTACGAGAGGTCAAAAAAAATTAGGAAGGCAAAGAGGAACAATGAAATTAAATTATCAAGGTACATAAAATAGTAAAATATTTTACAGGATCAATAAAAAAGGGTTAGGATGGGAATAGGGCCATTAAGGGATGGACAGGATACTACCACAGGTAACGATAGAGAGATGGTACAAATATTAAATAACTATTTTGCTTCAGCATTTAATGGAGATAGAACAGGTGGACATGACATTGGCTGATGAGATTAGTAATGAGATAAGTGCATTTAAAATAAAAGAGATATTAAATAAACTGATCAAACTCAGGATAAAACCCCTGGTCCGGATGGATTGCATCCATTTATTTTATAAAGGGAAGAGATAGCAGAGGCATGACTACACAAATGTAATAATTTGTTGGAAAATGATGTAGTGCCAGAGGACTGGTGGATAGCTAACATAATACCTATAGTTAAGAAGGGAGATATAGAACATGTCCAGGGAATTATAGACCAGTCAGCTTAACATCGGAGGAAGGAAAAATAATGGAATCCCTACTAAAGGAGAAAATAGAACATTTAGAAACCAAAAATATAATTAAAAGTCAGCATGGATTTCAAAAGAGAAAGTCTTGCTTGACCAACCTCAATGAATTTTTTGAAGAGGTAACAGAGAATAGACAAGGGTAATGCAGTAGATATAATTTATCTAGATTTTCAAAAGGCCTTCGATAAAGTACCCCATAATAGACTGATGAACAAGGTCGAAGAATGCAGAGTCAGAGGACAAGTAGCAGAATGGATCGCTAGCTGACTTCAAGACAGAAAGCAGAGAGTAGGGGTAAACATTAGCTATACACAGTGGCAGAAAGTGGGTAGTGGTATTCCACAAGGATCAGTGCTCGGACCGCTGTTCACAATTTATATTAACGATTTAGACTTCAGAATCAAAAACACAATTTCTAAATTTGATGACGACACCAAAAATTGAGGGCAATCGTCAATACTGAGGAAGATCAACAAATTACAGGAGGACATTAATAAACTTGCAGAATGGGCATATAATTGGCAAATGAAGTTCAACACAGATAAATGTATTACATTTTGGTAGGAAGAATAGGGAGGTCACTTATTACTTGGAGGGTGCGAGTCTGGGTGGGGTAGAGGAACAAAGCCTCAGAGTACAAATACACAAATCACAAAGTTGCGAAACAGGTTAGCAAGGCTATTAAAAAAAGCAAACCCAAGCACTAGGGTTTATTTCTAGAGATATAGAATTGAAAAGTCAGGAGATTATGCTAAACTTGTTTTGAACCTTGGTTAGACCACACTTAAGAGTTCTGCATATTATAAAAAGGATGGAGACACACTGGAGAGGATGCAGAGAAGATTTACACGGGTGATACCAGAAATGTGAGGGTATACATATCAGGAAAGGATGAACAGGCTGGGTCTCTGTTCTCTTGAAATAAGGCGGCTGAGGGGTGACCTAATAGAGGTCTTTAAAATTATGAAAGATTTTGATAAGAGTGGATACAGTGAGACTGTTTTCACTTGTAGGGAAGAGCAAAACTAGAGGCCATCAATATAAGATATTCACCAAGAAATCAAATAGGGAATTCAGAAGAAACTTCTTTACCCAAAGAGTGGTGAGAATGTGGAACTGGTTGAAGTAATTAGTATAGATGCATTTAAGGGGAGGCTAGACAAGGATATGAGGGAGAAGGGATGAGAGAGTTATGCTGATAGATTTAGATGAGGAAAGACGGGAGGAGACTCGAGTGGAGCATAAACGTTGGCATAGACTGGTTGGGCTGAATCTCCTGTTTCTGTGCCTTTAATCCTATGCAATCGTATGTATCTCATCAGTTCAACAGTACAACTCCGACATGTTCACATACTTTTATTTCCTTTTATTACACCTACTTGTAAGGAAATGCCATCAGTCAGGCCTGAATGCGTCCGAGCCATCATTCCTAACACCCTGGCAACCTGAGACGCCGTCACTTCCCGAACCCCAAACTGCAAAATAATTTGGCGGCATTCTTCAGCGCTAAAAAAAAAAGTTAATGTTCAGTTTATGAGAAAGATTTATTTTCGGAGATACAATTATTTGCAAATATTGAACCAAAAATTATGGGGGCTTCCTTGAACTGAAACTTTGATCCAATGCTAAAATAAATGTAAAGTTACAGCAGTCATTGGAGGGTATCCTTGACAGTAAATGGTAAAGTCAACCCCATAAACATGTATCCTTCGCTGGAGGAAAAACATTTTGTATTCTAAATGTTGTAAAGGGAAACAGCTATACACTTACTTGTTTACATGCACTCTTCAACTGGACACACAATCAACAGCAAACTATTAAAATAGCTCGACTCTCCCACAGCCAGAGCACAATTTTAAAGTAGCTCATGTGGCAGCATCCTGATTATGAGGGAGTCAAGGGTTATGGGGAGAGGGCAGGGAAGTGGAGTTGAGGCCAAGATCAGATCAGCCATGAATGGCAGAGCAGGATCGAGGGGCCAAATGGCCTACTCCTGCTCTTATTTCTTATGTTCTTATGACTGAAATTCAACAAGTTACTAGAAAACGTCAGCATACAAAACAAACTAAATCTCTACAACCTGCAGCAAAACACAATTCACGAGGGACAGACTCGATAATCAGGATCTTAATACCATGTCACTTTACTCACACTATGCTGGGCCCATGATAAAAGAGTGAATGAAGGACGACATACATAAATACATAGATTTATCACGAGCATGCAATTTATAAAAGGGAATAGCAGTATAACCAATGAATTCCCAGTCACAATTTTAGTAAATCACAACGCAAGGGGAGTACTGAACAGATAAACACAGCTTGCCAACACTTGGATGCCCTCACAAAAACCTTTATATTTGAAAACTGTCTTGTTTATCCAGTGTTCCATTCCAAGGTTTTGGGTCTGCGCAAATGAACTAACACAGCACAGAACTGCCAAGCGACATTATCACTTCACAGATTCTCTGGTGCATTCACTAATGACTGTTTTTATAATGGACTTTTAGTATGTGACCCAATTAGCTACATTCGTAGACTAACAGGGCCTGTGGACAAGAACCAAAAAGTATAAAAGTTTTAAATTCTCCATTAATGTTATAGATGACACAGATTGTTGCACCATTGTGCTATGCCGCCGTGTATCATGATGAGTTAGTGGGCACAATTTCCAATAGTGCAAGTTCTCTAACCCAACTGTACAACTCAGGACATGTCAAGTGGAGCTTGTGCTCTTATCCATAGGGAGAATGAAGAAATCAAACAAAAAAATGCAAGAGGTTGTTTATAGCATGTGCTATAATTGTTGGGAGCAGGTATCATGTTTGCATTCTCAGCGAGGAATGTTCTATTGTGCAGCAGAGAAAAGCTTTAAAGATGGTCGTTTAAATTGGACATTTGCTCCTTTCAAGGGGTGGATGCCGCAACCTTACAGCAGGAGCAATTTGTCCAAAGTCCCTGCAACAGAACAAACATTGTGTGCTCAATGCAACCAATATAATTGAATCAGAGAATTTTACAACACAGGAGGCCATTCTGCCCAGTGCACTGGCTCTCAGAGCTATTCACTTAGCCCCATTACCCTGCCCTTTCCACAAACCCTTTTAAATTTATCTTTTCAAAATATTTACCCATTTCCCTTTTAAAAACCATTATAGATTATGTTTCCACCATTGGTTCTGGTACACCTTTCCATATTCTGACAATCCTGTGTTTAAAAAAACCGAACTTCTCTCTTTGTTCTGATTATCTTAAATTTATATCTGCTGGTTACCAACTAATATAAGTACTTTTTCCTTAATTACCTGATCTAAATTGTTCAAAACACCTCTAATTTTGAACCTTCTCTATTCTAGAGAAAATAGCTTCTCTCGTTTCCCCGAGATCTTAAAGCATCATACTTGCACTCTTTCCATGTATTCAGAATTATCCTAAAGTAAGGCACACAAAACTGGACAATTCAAACTGCGGCCAAACTTTAACCCTATTATACAATCTAGCATCTCAATTGTCATTTTCATTACAAACAGCATTATCAACCCGTCCTCTTTCTTTAAAATAAAGATTTGCGTATCTAGTTCCTTAAGTCTTTTTGCTGCTCTACTCTTTATAAAAAATTACCACTTAGTCTACACATTTCCTTTCTTTCTTCACCTCAGAATGTATCACCTTACAATTCTCTGCATTAAATTGTCAGACATCTATCCACCCAATCTGCAAACCCATTATGGCGAGTGAATAAAAAGATTAAACTGTTAGCATCAAGAACACCAGTCAAATGCAGCACAGAATCCATCTCACTTCTATACAAGTATAAACTAGGTCACTATTCACTGGTGAACCATAGCGATTGCAGACTGAGTATTTCACCCAAGAGCTGGTAGCTTAACAATTTAATCTAACAGCTATAACCTTTCAAACACAAGGATTTTACTTTCCCACAAAGTAAAATTAATCTGTGTTCACATCATCAGGAATATTTTTACAAATCTAAAAGGACATTGTCTGCTGGGAGTACCACTGCACTACAGTGTGATACAGTGCACATTTAAAATCTCTATCCTCTCCGCTGCCCTCCCCCCCCCCCCCCACCCCAAATTGCAGCCAAGTTATATTGGCTGTCCTAATGGAGGGAAATAAATATATACCAGTCATACTCCTAAACCACTTTCTTGCACCTTGTGGAAATTAGTTTGGAGCTACATTTGCAGAGATCTGGAAGTCGGTCAACTGCACTCAGTATTTGTTGATTTTTTGGCGAGAGAAAATGTGGGTGTGGGAGGCGGGGGAAGAGGGTTAATTAAAACTCAAGTTTGAGCAGTCAGTGTTGATAACACTGGTAGAACTCACTGAGCCTAGCAGCAATATATATACCCAAGAGTTCCAGCTGTTTCAGTGCTACCATTTCACCTGTATTAACACAGTCCACATCAGTAGTCAGTATGCTGTTTTATTGAAGAGCACAATTTTCTGGTAGAGGGCAGGAACACTCAACTTAATATTGACAAAAACCACACCAGAAAAAGTACTATTTTTTTTTTAAATGAAAGGAGTGGAAGGGATCCTTGCTATTCATTGAACAGACTGTGTTAAGGAAAAAATTCCAGTAGCTCCAGAGTAGAACTGGCTGCACTAGCTGGAAGTTAAGCTTAGAATGAGATGAGCATTATTTAGAAGTAACCCGGTGAAAGTCAGTAAGCAGATTTATACGTACCTTGTACAAAAGCCGTAGCCTACTTCTTGCATGAAATCTGCTAGTGAGCTGTCCATCATTGTTTTCACTATCCCTCCCGAATCAGACAGGATCCTATCCATCAGAATGTCCCGTTTTTCAGGATATAGCAGTGGTGCAAGCACCACAGGGCAACGCTCTTGCGGAAAATCTGGCACAAAAAAATATATAATTTATTAAGAAAATAGTAACAAGTTGTGTTTTTAAGGGTGTATCAACAGATGCAGAAATCAATAGAACTAATCGAGATCCCTCCAAAAACGTAGTCACTCTCCAAAAACTACTTAAAAACATTCCTGGCGAGGTTTGGATAAATTTCCCTTTCTTCTATTCCCACCCACTACCTTTGTCTCCCAGCCCACAACATACAACCTGCTAGGTTACTGTCATAGACCATCCAGGCATCATTCTCCCTTTAAATTTCTTCTCACCCACACCCCTGCCTCTCCTCTCCCTGTCCACAAAGTGACAGAAGGCACAGCCACATCCCAGTACCTCCACATTCAATGTAGCTTAGATGAGGATATGATCAGCTTGGAAAAAATGCCCCTCCCATAATTGACAACACTATCTACAATCATAAGAAATGCTCATTTGGACGAGGTACCAGAGGGTGACCTACACCCATAGAATTGTACCTCAGCAATGAGTATATAACTCATAGCTTGGCAATGCTTGGTACAGTACACTTGCCCTCTTCAAGTTACTGCATGCTGGGTGGCAAATGTATGGTTAAACTAGCAGCCAAGGCAGGTCAGAGCAATTTCTTGCTCCACTGCACTGCCCCCCAGTCAAAAACACTGATTGTTTGCTGAAATAAGCTACCATGGCACCAGGAACCCCTCTGGATCCTCATTCTCAAGGCTATTATTCATGGGTAAGCCTCAACAGTGAATGTCAGCAGGTTATTCAACCACAGCCCATCTTGGCCTTTTCCTCACCCAACATAAATGCAGACACACACACTTTTGGCTGGGGTCACCTCGGCATCGATCAGGAACAGGAACCCTGACCTAGGCATTGATCAGGAACAGGAACCCTGACCTAGGCATCGATCAGGAACAGGAACCCTGACCTAGGCATCTATCAGGATCAGGAAACCTGACCTAGGCATCTATCAGGAACAGGAACCCTGACCTAGGCATCGATCAGGAACGGGAACCCTGACCTAGGCATCGATCAGGAACCCTATCCACCCTTACCCAGATAAAAATGTCAAGACAAATTGTATCGCACCCAATCACTCCACCCTCTGAAATCAGCTAGCACAGCTTGAGCCAAGGATGGAATTTGGGATCTTCATGGCTCATCCACTCACTAGAGAAATTTCCTGAAGCATTGGGAAGCTGATATGACTCAGCAGCTCATCATTTGGTGAATTTTGTTGCTGTGCTTTTAGAGCTTAGAATATCTATTTGAGTACCTTCACCACATGGACTGCAGCAATTCAAGAGGCTCAGCACCACCTTCTCAACTGGGAACTGGGAATAGGCAATAAATGCCAACCTTACCAGCAACACCCGAAAATGGATTTCAAAAAATTGTAAGATGGCAGACATTGCAAGCTAGGCATTCCATGGAGCATGGCCCAGACTTCCAAGTTCCCCACTAACACAATAGAGCAAGTTGTCCTCACATTAGTTGTAAGAGCAAACAATCTACATAAGAGGTAATCCATAGTTAATGTAACTTTATAATGACCCACTCTTCCCCATTCACACTGGCACACCATTGTCTCTCCCCCAGTTGTACATATTAGAGGATCATACAACAATGCTTTCTTTACCTCTGCGCAATGTCTTAAGGAAAGCGTCGATCTGTTCCTGTCCAACACCAAAAGCTCCTTTCTGCCCAAAAAGGAGATGGGAGAGGAGCAGGTGCAGGACTTCTATTGCAATATCCTGAAAGCCACCTTCTTGGTTCCCGCTTACGTCCGCGTCGATGTAAGAGCGCAGAAGATCTGGAAGCTTCTGTTTCACGAACTGGAGAGCTGAAATTCAATAGCGACAGCTTTGATAGAAGGACAATATCAACCTATATCCTGTGTCGGTGGCAGGGCTGGCAATTGGAGTAGCAGGTAGATGCATGGGGGAAGCTTGGGCTACGAATTGGCAGATCAGCTAATAGGCCAGCTGAACCTGCCAATGGAGAAGCAAGTGCTGCCGGAATGGACTTGGGCAGACCAGGAGTGGCAAAGCATTCAAAATTGACAGCACCTATTTGGGAACTCTCAATTATCTGTGAATTTCCATTATGTGGTGGGATGAAGAGAGTCCCTCCACTATAATGGATAATTATGGTTCCGTTGTACATGAAGTTTGAGCTGCATAAATAAATGGGAGGGTGGAGGGAATAATGTCTAATCCCACTGACAGCACTTGAATAAAACGGAGATCGCACACAATTAAATATAGCATTATTACATTTAAAGGTTTCTTATTTAAAACATTTTTTTAATTATTTCCAGTTTTTCTTGCACGAACAGTTCATGTCTTGCTGCTAAATCAAATCCACAGAAATAAATCCCAAAGAGGGACAAGGATGTGAACCCAAGATTCCTCACTCAGAATGTACTAACAAAGTACTGTATATTAATGTCTTACTGAAGTCATTAAATGAAAGGCAGACGTTCAACATTTTACTTATTTATAAACAAAAACCCCAAACTGCTTGAATTGAAAGCCTAGTGTGTTAATACTGATAATCTGATGCTGCAAGAAAAACCAAAAATCAGATCCAACACCAACAGATCATCCTAGAAACAGTGGCTTTCAACTCCTGACTTCTCGACAAACTCCCACAATTCCGAAGTGCCAACGGCATCTAATGTGAAGTGCCATGTGGGACAGGCAAGAAATTTTAATGTAAAAAAAAAAGTGGGCTGCTGGAAATTTGAAATAAAAAAAATAATGGAAGTGCTGGAAATAGTGTTAAATGCCACAGCCAGAGAAAATAACTCTTTAAAAGGCAGTGCAGTACAGATAAATTAAACTAGCTTGAGGCACCAGCCTGGTATCTTCAAGTGGCTCCGTGCAGTTTATAATTAACAACTGATCATATCGTGTCTGGAAACAAGTGTGCTCTTCCAATCTATTTCTTCTCTAACCCATATTGTGCAGCTTGAGTAGTTAGGCAGACAGGTCTAAGCACACTCTCCAGCACCTGAGTAGATTCAACTTCTGCTTGGAAGAACCTTATACTAAGTTACCCCGACAGTAACTTCATCATTCCAACGTCATTGCTTCAAACAGCCCCTGTTGTATTGGTTATTTCTTTTTAAACAAATGCTTCCAATAGCACTCATAGTTTAATGTTTTGCTGAGCAAGAATGGTAATTTATGAACAGTTGTGTGCTGGTATCTCCACTCTAAGAATTAGGCTGAGGCTAATATTTCATGCAGGACTGTTATATCCAGCAGAAGGGGGAAGACAAGGGAGAGACATACTCACATCCCATTAGGCTGGACTGGATTCAAGCCGTGGTCTGAGATGTAGACTGCATGCTAATCCACTACCCAATCAAACTTTCATATACCACTAGTGTAATTATTCAGATGGTCTAATTTCATAGCACTTCCAAACTCAAACAAGTTGAAAATGTGTTATATAAACTGGTCACGTCACTTACCAAACCCTCGCAGATCTAAGCTAGAAGAATTCAGCAAGGCAAGGCCGAAGATAACCTGAAACACAGAAGTGTACAACGTCACAACAGAACAGTTTGTGTCGCGAATAAATTGGGAGACACACAAGCAGGGACCACATCTGTTAAAACCAGCGCTGTTGCGCCACAAAGCACATTCTCTTACCTCTTGGACCTTGCTTAACTTGAGCACTTTACTAAGCTGAGTAAACAGATGAGGTGAAGGTTTCAGACTCTGAAAAGAAAAGGTAGGATTAATTAGACAAATCTTGAACAAAGTTGGTGTAACTTGGGTTGCTTTAGGGAAGATGAAATTAAAACCACAAATACTGGAAATGCAACATAAAACAGAAGCTAGCGGAAACTGCACGTCAGTCAGCATCTGAGAGAAAGATGGATCAACTTTTCTGGGGATGCAGAGGAAAGACCCTTCACCAGATGAATTACATCCAAAACATTAACTCTGCATTTCCAACTTTTACCAGATAATCGGCTGGGCTCATCAACATTCGGCCATAATTTTTCTTTTAGGCACGTGGCCCCTTTAAGTTCCGTGCTTGCGCGAACTTCAACAATGCAACAGCCGGTCCCAGGCTGCGCGGGATTGGCAGAGAGCTACGCGGCTGCGCAGCTTACAGGAAACATTGCTCATCATTGCTGCTCACTCTTTGGCAACTTGTAAACAGTCATAATTTATCAAGAAGCTTCCTCTTCAACCTCAAACTTAGTTAACTTCGTGAAAGTAAAGTTGAGGTAGATGGCGGAGCAGGTTCAAAGGGCCGAATGGCCTACTCCTCCTCCTATTTTTTCTGTTCTTAAAACATTCTTTCATTTCAATGTGGCAAATTCTTCATCTTAACAGGCACACAAGGAGGTGAAACCGTGAATTGTATTCATAAGAAACAACAGGTGAATCAAATAAAAAAACCTTACAAAAAAGATAAGGGTGTTTATCCCCCTTCTTTTACACAGAAAGGAAAGCAATTTCTGAGCAGAATGAATGACTAAAAGCAAAGCCACAAAAAAGAGAGAAAAAACTGCATAATTCTTACCATGGATTACAAGCACAATACTATCTCTAAAGGAAAGCCACACATTGTGTTTTCAACAAGGGACAGCGAGTGAGAATTTCAATCACTTACCAAATAGAGAATAGATGAACTTACTTGCCTTGGGAATGCTCGTCCTTGTTTAAAAATTACTCTCCTAAATTTTCTACAGGGGTTGACAAAGGCTTTCTAAGGCCTCCCTGATCCAGGTGTCTAAAGAAATCTGCGTCTATTCTCAAGTCAATTAATATGACTCCTCAGCTAAAATGTGTTCCAGTAATTCAGGGGGGGTGGGAGGGGGGGAAGGTGAAAGAGAAGAAATGAGAAAGGGGAGAAAGACTGTTGGGCTGAGGCAACAGGACTTACTAGAAACAGAAGCACTCACATTTGATCTGGGCTACTCTGATAATTTCTCAGCCATCCAGATAACATTGTCCACATTACTTACATCAAATTCCTGGTTGAAGCAGAAATTTGAGTAGTAACCAAACCAATCTGAATAGACTATTTGTGCAAGGTCTGCTGGTTAAACAGATGTACACATTTAAAGCCTTGCTGTGAATAAAAACTCACGTTCAGTTGTTTACCTAATGTGGAGGCACGAGAGCCATCACTAAACAGGAATTTGCCGAATTTTATCTGTTCTTGGTGGCCACGCCTCTGAACAAAAATCTTTGGCTATTTGGAGAGCAGGATGCAGCCATCAGACCTGAAGAACAAATTTTCCTAAAGTATTTTCCCCACAGTATATAAAGTGGGAGCTGGGATTCTATGGGATACGAGTAGCTCCCTAGTCAATTAAAAACACCCTAGCTCAACTCAGGGAGCTGCTTGTGTTTGACCCAATTGAGAAGCAATCCTTGCATTCTGCTCACTCAGTGTTCAGTCAGTGCCTTCAGCAGTCCCTAGCCCTGAGCAGACACTAACAGGAGTAATTTCCTCATCTGCCTCAAATGAGAAAGCAAAGCTCATTTGCTCCTGTAAAGTTGCCTCTTTCCTTGAGTGACTCGGTTCAAGTCACGAGCCCCATTACCTCAGCTAACTAAGCTGCCGAGTTTCACATTTGAGGTCCTACAAGGTAGTTCTTCCTGGGTTAGTGCCATGACCAGTGCACGAGGTACAATCCATCTTAACATTGCCTATACACTGGGATAGAATTTCCATGACTGAGCATGTACACCAACGGAATTTTTTAACTCCTACAATGGCTACAAGTGCTCTCAACCAACACCTTTCTCCCTCGTTCGGTCAGTGGGTTGGGTTCCTTGATGCTCAATACAGGAGTCAAATAGGATCAATACTGGTTGCAGAGGAAAGGGCACTCCACTGGACAGTACTGAGCAATGTATGTCAACAAGTACCAGTGACTTAAACACTTTGGTTGCAGAATTAGAGACCTGACCGCAACCAAACCCACAGATGTCACCAATACTAAAGATATCAAAGCCCACAAGCCCTCTCCCCCACTAAACATTTTGGATGACAGATCATAGTTTCATCAATACATCTCTGTGGGCAAAAACTCCCTGCCTGTGCTCAACTCTGATGCAGCAGGGGAGACTGCTTCTATGCCAAGCTGGACCCCACAGCCCCTCTACAATAAGTGAACATCAACAGCCATCTAGGTCATGAAAGTTTCACAGAAGTGGAGAGTCATATTTAATCTCTTCGTCGAGTTTGGAGCTTGCCAATTTAGAGTAGTTTAAAAGTTAAACGCAACTTCAATTGCTGGCTGCTGTACCTTGCTTGAGAAAGAACCGTAGCAGGTCAGTAAGCAGAAAACGGATGAATAACTCCCTATAAGCTGCTTTGGGGAGGTGGAACATATATACATTGCACTGACTAGATTTGCAATTTCTGTTTAAGTTGAGACTGTCAGGGTAAAATTATAGAGAGTTTGAGATTCTTATTCAGGTGTATACACTGCAAATACAAAATTCAAATGATTCTTGAAAAATTAGTAATGACAACAAATGATGTAGACTGAAATCAGAACATGAAGCAACAGCTCAGGCAAGCATCCCCGTACCCCTCCTCCCCCAAGAATAAGGCAGAGATTGCAAGATTGTGCATGTAGAAAGGAAGAAAAAATTGAGACAGCCAGAGTGAGGTAGACAGGCATTGCAAGACTGTTCATGTATAAAGCAAGGTTTTCTTGGACACTGAAATTAACAAATTACTGTTCCTGCAAAATTCCACTACCCCAAAGGCAGGTACCCTGATGCAGAAAACTCTTCCAAGACGTTAAACAACAGTTTGGAAAAATAATGGCAAGTGTATTGATTTAATATTCAACAGATTCATTTCTGCAATCCACTTTGTATATTACATTTTCACTACATCATTTTACAAGCACTGTAAAGAATTCTTGCTCACGAACACCCGTTCCTCCAACAATGCAATAAAACAGCAGCTGGCAAAAAGTTTCCTGAGCCCACACATTACCACCATTCTTAAAGAGACGGATATCAAATAAGGGCCTCTCGTCAATTCATCATCGAGGAAGACTTGCTTCCAATCCTGAAGTGAGTCCTTAGGTAGCTGAACAGTCCCATACGAGAACCACAGATTCTGTCACAGGTGGGACAGATAGTCATTGAGAGAAGGGGTGGGTGGGACTGGTTTACCACACACTCTTTCCGCTGCCTACGCTTGATTTCTGCATGCTCTCAGCGATGAGACTCAGCGCCTCCCGGATGCACTTCCTCCACTTAGGGCGGTCTTTGGCCAGGGACTCCCAGGTGTCGGTGGGGATGTCGCACTTTATCAGGGAGGCTTTGACAGTGTCCTTGTAACGTTTCCTCTGCCCACCTTTGGCTCGTTTTCCATGAAGGAGTTCTGAGTAGAGCGCTTGCTTTGGGAATCTAGTGTCTGGCATGTGAACGATGTGGCCTGCCCAGCGGAGCTGATCAAGTGTGGTCAGTGCTTCAATGCTGGGGATGTTGGCCTGGACAAGGATGCTAATGATGGTGCATCTGTCCTCCCAGGAGATTTGTAGGATCTTCCAGAGGCATCGTTGGTGGTATTTCTCCAGCGACTTGGGGTGTCTACTGTACATGGTCCATGTCTCTGAGCTATACAGGTCAATTATAAGGGTTGCTGCTGCACAATCTTGTTTTTATGGAACCTTCATATTGAAACCTGCCCTCCATCTGGTGGTAATGTGAATGTGCAGGTGAAAGGAAAATTGGGGATTGCACCGCTGCTCCAAACAGAACACTATCATCTGTTGGGAGCTTTTAAGTATTCAGTTCAAAATCTTTTCAAACCACCACTAGATATTAAATGACAACTTTCATGGACTTTTTCCATTAAGATGTCCATCCAAAATGCTGCATGTACACAGAAACATAGGAACAGGTGGTGGTCATTCAGCCTCTTGAGCCTGTCCTGCCAACGTTAGATTCTGGCTGATCTGTACCTCAACTCCATTTACTCACCTTTGTTTCATAACCCTAGATATTCTTACGCAACAAAAATCCTAGCGACCTCAGTCTTGAAAATTTCAACTGACCCAGAATCCAGCATCTTTTGGAGGAAGAGTTCTCCACTACTGTCACAAACTGCACCTTTGCCATGACCATTCACCCCATCAATTCCATCTTCACACACAACTGTTGGAAAATGAGATCACTGGTGCATCTAGTGGTTAAGGTACTTTGAGATAACACTAGAAACAAACTTCAAGTGCCCCAAGTCCAGCTGTCTGTACATATAGGAGAGATTATACAAAAGATGTTACAAAAACCTTAGCTTCACTGCTATTTTATGTCCTTCCTTTCATGACACAGCAATCTGCTAGTTTTCCACACTATGCCAAATGACCTTTTAAACCCCTACATGCAACCAGAGCTCTCCTCCAATGCAAGACTTTCAAAGCTTTCAACAAAATTAGGCCTTTTACCATACTTCATACTTGCTTGCCACCACTGCCTACTCATGATTTTTGTCAACATTTAGTTGCTCCTCACTTTCTCTCACTATATTTGATAGTAGCTACAGAATTTTTGCTCTAACATTGCCGATCAAATGTGTCAGATGGAACAGTGAGCATATAGAACATTGAGTTAAAAGAAAAAGGTGTAGAACAAGTGCACGCCATCACCGTCTCTTTAACCTCTGCAGTTAAATAATCACAGTACTGATCACGAAGTAGCATTTCAAGAGCTGGCACTAGAGGAAGAAAGATCAAAAATTTCCAATATGCCATCCTGGTTGCCAGACAGCAAACCACATTTGTTGATTACAGAGCAGGAAGAAGCAGTTTGTTGGATCTAAGATGTATGTTTTCTACACGGTTTGAAAGTGTAGTCCAACTAGGCAGGTACAAACTCTTAGTGCCCTTAATGGCTCAGTAAGTAAATGCCCCATTAACGTTGCACTGATCCACATGAATCAGGAAGGTCCTCATTTCAACATCTGGTCACTGTTAAATGGGTAATCTCAATTAGTGAAAATGGGACAACGGGAGTTGGGGACAGGGAGAAATCAGAATTCCTATTGCTGATTATCAAAGTCACACATGCTGGAAAGTGCCCATGTGTAGTAGTAGCTGTCCAGTGAGGACAGGACAGGACTCGGCTGCAATGTCGAGACTCGCGTACATAGGGCCATTTAGGCATGACATCAAATGGTTGTCAGCATTTGAGCCACTACCTTTAGGAAAGGAGGTAGGAGGCAAAAACTAAAAAGGAAATCCAGAAATTGCAATAAATACAAGAAAATTAACCTGAAATATATTATTGAACAATGAACAAAATGAAAATGTATTTCAGTACCACAGATGAACTGTCTTGAATCCAATATGGCAGATAACATTCATTGTTTAAAAAGCAACTTTCAAAATATGGGCATCAATGCAGTTTCAAACTGACAAACTAATATTCACATTTGACAAGTATTTAATTCAGCTCCAACACGTGCCTACCTTCTGATAATGCAATGGATTGTCAATGGCGTAGCACAGCGTCGAGATAAAGTTTGGCTTAGTGATCAGCGACGCACACTCCTGAATCAGAAACTGAGTCTGCAACAAGAAAACATTTTTAAAAAGGCAGGTTAATTGAAGGTAGAGCAGCTGTACCTCAGTGACAAACACTTGACTCTTAGTTCACATACTTGAGAACAGGACGTCCATCACTCCAATTTATTTGGACAAGCTGAGATGCACTTGCACTGCTCAAAACAGACAAAATTGTAATGATTCTGAACAGCCAATTTACTCAATCTCAAAGCCCAACACAGCTCCCAATTGGAGCTTTAAAGTGTCATCCTAGCACTTTAGTCAGTAGTGGGAGCTGATTGATGCAGTCTCAGTGGATATAAAAGGAATTAACTGAGCACATTTATCTGGGCTCTTGTGCAATCGATTTTGATTGACACGGACACCATAATTGTAATTATGTCCGCTGTGGCTCAGTGGATAGCACTCTCGCCTGAGTCAGAAGGTTGTGGGTTCAAGTCTCACTCCAGGAACTTGAGCGAGAACAAATCTAGGCTGACACCCCAGTGCAGTGCTGAGGGAGTGCTGCACTGTTGGGGGTGCCATCTTTCGGATGAGACATTAAACCGCGGCCCCATCTGCTCTTTCAGGTGGACGTAAAAGATCCCATGGCACTATTTTGAAGAGCAGGGGAGTTATCCCCGGTGTCCTGGTCAAAATTTATCCCTCAATCAACATAACAAAAACAGATTATCTGGTCATTATCACATTGCTGTTTGTGGGAGCTTGCTGTGCGCAAGTTGGCTGCCACGTTTCCCACATTACAACAATGAATACACTCCAAAAGTACTTCATTAGCTGTAAAGCGCTTGGAGACGTCCGGTGGTTGTGAAAGGCGCTATATAAATGCAAGTCTTTCTTTTAATCTAGCTTTAAACTTTCCTTCGTAATAAACGTAGTCGTGGAAAGTTATTTTCTCTCGTGCAAGTTGCATGATGTTTGATTTGGTGCGTTTTACTATGTTAAAGGTGCTATGTAAATGCAAGTTGTTGCTGTTTAAATGAAGAGTAATTAAGCAGGAACCAAATGCAGGTGCAAAAACTGAAGAAGTTGGCCCACAAGTGTCCTAGACTCAGGTTTAAAGACCCTTACGCAATTAACTGGACTGTCGAGAGACATCTTTCATGAGTGACTACAGATAATCTGCAGACATCTCGAACAGGGACAGCTCTTCCCATAGAAGACACGGTCACCATAATGTGAAGCTTTCATCGGACCACAGGGAACATCCATCACACGGAATTTTAAGCAGACACTTGTATCAAATGATGTGTTTGCAAGGGGCAACACTTTGATTATTTTTTCAGTGGCAAGTGTCCCCTCCAATGCAAACCATTATGTGAGCCAGAAGAAAACAAGTAAATAAAGGGTTTAAAACTTAGAACATTTTGATAGGTTAAGACTAGGCAGGGAAAAAAGTAAAACTGAACTTTAATTTAAAAATGCAGAATGGGAAACTGACAAAAACAGAGTCCAAATTTCAGTTAAAACAGTGTTTTGGTAGATTCAAATCAAAACATATTCCTAGAGGTGCATTTTCCTTCTCACACGAGGTTATTTGGAGGGAACCGTGATGAAAAAAAGTCCTGTGTACATGATTAAATACTTTCCACTTATTGGCAGCAATCTACAAAACTTAATTTTCCATGCAGCTTTATTTTCTAAAAAAATCCCACCCTCATTACTTTAACAAAGTGAGCATGTTCCACCCAACAATGCTGCCTCTGTGCGCTGAAATTCAAACTTGGCCAGGAAAGGGAGGGGGGGGTAGGTGGAAGGAGAGGCAAAAGGTTTGCCACTTTTCAGCATTTTATAGTCAAGGCTGAAAAATAAAACTAGTTTAAGGAGAAGAGGGAAATCAATAAAAATACCAAAACTAAAACAGAAATGGATTAAAAAAGACTAAACTATAAAAAAGATAGAAAGAAGAAAAAATTAAACTATAAAACAGACAAAGGAAAATTCAAATATGCTGAACTTCTCGGTAGTTTAAAAGGAGAAAAGGAGAGAAATAAATCTATCTGCATTAACAGTAAGGATGCAGGCAGGACTGGAAATCAAAGTAATCTAAAGATTCTGGGAGAGGTAAAAGAAAGGGAAAAAAACTTGCATTTATCAAGCACTTCACACGGTCTCAGCTTGTCCCAAAGCATTTCACAGCCGGTGCGCAATTTGCACACAGCGAGATGGGTGATTCGATAGTCGGTCCAAGCTCATGGTCTACAGGGTTGTAGTAGTACCCGCCCTCCTGTGTGGCTCAGAGACATGTACCATGTACTGTACACCTCAAGTCGCTGGAGAAATACTGCCAACGATGTCTTCGCAAGATCCTAGAAAATCCCCTGGGAGGACAGACACACCAACATTAGTGTCCTCAACCAGGCCAACATCCCCAGCATCGAAGCACTGACCACACTTGATCAGCTCTGCTGGGCAAGCCACAGCCTGCATGCCAGACACGAGACTCTCAAAGCAAGCACTCTACTCGGAACTCCTTCATGGCAAACGAGCCAAAGGTGGGCAGCGGAAACGTTACAAGGACACCCTCAAAGCCTCCCTGATAAAGTGCAACATCCCCACTGACACCTGGGAGTTCCTGGCCAAAGACCTCCCTAAGTGGAGGGAGTGCATAGAAACATAGAAACATAGAAAATAGGTGCAGGAGCAGGCCATTCAGCCCTTCTAGCCTGCACCGCCATTCAATGAGTTCATGGCTGAACATGAAACTTCAGTACCCACTTCCTGCTTTCACGCCATACCCCTTGATCCCCCGAGTAGTAAGGACTTCATCTAACTCCCTTTTGAATATATTTAGTGAATTGGCCTCAACTACTTCCTGTGGTAGAGAATTCCACAGGTTCACCACTCTCTGGGTGAAGAAGTTTCTCCTTATCTCGGTCCTAAATGGCTTACCCCTTATCCTTAGACTGTGACCCCTGGTTCTGGACTTCCCCAACATTGGGAACATTCTTCCTGCATCCAACCTGTCCAAACCCGTCAGAATTTTAAACGTTTCTATGAGGTCCCCTCTCACTCTTCTGAACTCCAGTGAATACAAGCCCAGTTGATCCAGTCTTTCTTGATAGGTCAGTCCCACCATCCCGGGAATCAGTCTGGTGAATCTTCGCTGCACTCCCTCAATAGCAAGAATGTCCTTCCTCAAGTTAGGAGACCAAAACTGTACACAATACTCCAGGTGTGGCCTCACCAAGGCCCTGTACAACTATAGCAACACCTCCCTGCCCCTGTACTCAAATCCCCTCGCTATGAAGGCTAACATGCCATTTGCTTTCTTAACCGCCTGCTGTACCTGCATGCCAACCTTCAATGACTGATGTACCATGACACCCAGGTCTCGTTGCACCTTCCCTTTTCCTAATCTGTCACCATTCAGATAATAGTCTGTCTCTCTGTTTTTACCACCAAAGTGGATAACCTCACATTTATCCACATTATACTTCATCTGCCACGCATTTGCCCACTCACCTAACCTATCCAAGTCACTCTGTAGCCTCATAGCATCCTCCTCGCAGCTCAAACTGCCACCCAACTTAGTGTCATCCGCAAATTTGGAGATACTACATTTAATCCCCTCGTCTAAATCATTAATGTACAATGTAAACAGCTGGGGCCCCAGCACAGAACCCTGCGGTACCCCACTAGTCACTGCCTGCCATTCCGAAAAGTACCCATTTACTCCTACTCTTTGCTTCCTGTCTGACAACCAGTTCTCAATCCACGTCAGCACACTACCCCCAATCCCATGTGCTTTAACTTTGCACATTAATCTCTTGTGTGGGACCTTGTCAAAAGCCTTCTGAAAGTCCAAATATACCACATCAACTGGTTCTCCTTTGTCCACTTTACTGGAAACATCCTCAAAAAATTCCAGAAGATTTGTCAAGCATGATTTCCCCTTCACAAATCCATGCTGACTTGGACCCATCATGTCACCATTTTCCAAATGAGCTGCTATGACATCCTTAATAATTGATTCCATTATTTTACCCACTACTGAGGTCAGGCTGACCGGTCTATAATTCCCTGTTTTCTCTCTCCCTCCTTTTTTAAAAAGTGGGGTTACATTGGCTACCCTCAACTGATCCAGAGTCAATGGAATGTTGGAAAATGACTGTCAATGCATCCGCTATTTCCAAGGCCACCTCCTTAAGTACTCTGGGATGCAGTCCATCAGGCCCTGGGGATTTATCGGCCTTCAATCCCATCAATTTCCCCAACACAATTTCCCGACTAATAAAGATTTCCCTCAGTTCCTCCTCCTTAATAGACCCTCTGACCACTTTTATATCCGGAAGGTTGTTTGTGTCCTCCTTAGTGAATACTGAACCAAAGTACTTGTTCAATTGGTCTGCCATTTCTTTGTTCCCCGTTATGACTTCCCCTGATTCTAACTGCAGGGGACCTACGTTTGTCTTTACTAACCTTTTTCTCTTTACATACCTATAGAAACTTTTGCAATCCGCCTTAATGTTCCCTGCAAGCTTCTTCTCGTACTCCATTTTCCCTGCCCTAATCAAACCCTTTGTCCTCCTCTGCTGAGTTCTAAATTTCTCCCAGTCCCCAGGTTCGCTGCTATTTCTGGCCAATTTGTATGTCATTTCCTTGGCTTTAATACTATCCCTGATTTCCCTAGATAGCCACGGTTGAGCCACCTTCCCTTTTTTATTTTTACGCCAGACAGGAATGTACAATTGTTGTAATTCATCCAGGAGGGCGCTGAGCACCTCGAGTCTCGTCGCCGAGAGCGTGCAGAAATCAAGCGCAGGCAGCGGAAAGAGCGTGCTGCAAACCAGCCCCGCCCACCCTTTCCCTCAACGACCATCTGTCCCATCCGAGACAGAGACTGTGGTTCTCGTATTGGACGGTTCAGCCACCTAAGAACTCATGTTAAGAGTGGAAGCAAGTCTTCCTCGATTCCGAGGGACCGCCTATGATGATTAGTGATGTTGGTTGTGGGATAAATGCTGGCCAGGATACTGGGAGAACTCCCCTGCTGCTCTTCGAATAATGTTTTAGGACCTTTTACAACTACTCAAGGGGGCAGATGGGGCCTTGGTTTATTTAATGTATCACCTGAAAGACGACACCTGTGATAGCGTAACACTGAAGTGTCATGCTCAAGTCTCTGGCGTGGCGCTCGAACCTATGAATTTCTGACCGAGAGGCATGGGTGCACCCAGAGCCAATTAAGTACTGGAGAATTTAATGAGTTTTGTGCCCCATCTCATTTTCCCTTGCTCCTCTCAAAATACTGATTCCTTGCTGGGATTAGGTTTTGTGAGTAGTGACTCCCAAAAAAACCTTTCTTCATGCACAATTCTTGACAAAGAACTAGCAAGCTATTTATGTGCTGTGTCAGAGCCAAACCCAGGTTGCTTCATAGTCAAACTCAATCTGTTCTTGTCCAGAGTTCATGTGTTTTTCCACAGGCATCACTGGACCGAGATCAGGAATGAGAACCTGATAACCTTCCCCTCCCTAGCCCTGGACACAGACAAATTATAGTATCCCTACTGCCACATCAGCTGAGATCAGCCAATTTACCACAGACCAGGAGTTGAACCTACAATACCTTTAATCACTTTCTTATCCACTGTCTTCACCAACTAAGCCATGGGGACCACTTTGGGTGAAAACACAGTAACTAAGATTTATGGTCACTGATATGATATTTAGCACCAAAGCCAATTAAGCCAAGGAACATCATGAATGAATTGTCAAATCTGTGTGCAACTGAACTCATATATTGCACATGTAAAATCCACATGAAAAGTTAGCTCTGCAGCAACATTCATTTTCAGAATACTATACTGCACTTCACTTGAAATAAAATATAGACTTCACAGTTGAATAAAATCAGCCTCTGATAGAAAGGCAATGTGGAACCCCTCAGACAGGAAAACGGGTAAGTGAACCTTTTCAAAAAAAAGGTGCTAGTAGGAATGGAGGCCTGGGTTGCAAGGCTCTAATAAATAAGGACACTAAAGTCATGTCGGATTTCTTGAAGGCGACAAAGGAATAGTTCCAGGGAAAACATTGCTATATAATGTGTACCACTTACATTATCAGTTATCCTAGTACTGGACACTGCACCAAATTAGAATACTATTCTTTTACATCATGAGGGGGTGGGAGGGGTAAGAGAGGGCAGAAGAGAGAGGGGGGGGGGCAGAAGAGAGAGGAGAGGAGGGGGCAGAAGAGAGAGGAGAGGAGGGGGCAGAAGAGAGAGGAGAGGAGGGGGCAGAAGAGAGAGGAGGAGGCAGAAGAGAGAGGGAGAGTGGGTGTGTAGAATTTACTTTGGTATAATCAAATTTGCTGTTTTAAAACTGGGATCAAGGGATCTGTTGAAAGTGAAGAAAATATTACCATGCATCCCAGTCAGCACAATTTATGCTCATTTTCTTCTCTTTCAAAAATAATGAATTTGCACTTAGACACAGAACCTTTCACATTCTTAGGAAACCCCAAAGAGCTTTACAACCAATGAACTACTGCTTGAAGTGCAGTCATTCATGAATGACCCATTAATCTGTTTCATTAATTGGCAAAGTATTTTGCGCCCTTCTTAACCTTGTTAACTGCAGTGCCTTTACTGTTCAACTGGCCGGAGTCTGTGAGCTCAGCACAGATCAGCAATCAGATTTCCTGCTAGGATTGGTTCTGGGAATGCATAACATAGATTCTACCAACAAAAGTAAAAAAAAAAACGTGGCACTCTGCAGCCTAGCGATCCCTGAACTTCACTAAGTTGCAAGGCCTTTATTGAGATGGCACACCTGAACTTTGCTTTTTTCCCAGCTGAGTGAATTCAGGATATAGGCACAGATATTATTCTATTTTACTTCAAATTTGTACTACAATAACTTCATTAAAGGAAAGTGTTTCTGAATTGTCAATAAATACTCCAGTAAGACAATTTTGTGCATTGTACTGTCGGCTTCTGACACATGGCTCTCACGCAGTCAATAGCACCAAAGATCACCTGGGCAGATTTGTTAAAGCTGGTGGCAACAAAGACTGCACTTGACTGGGTCTTCCCAAATACTTTCCATCAGCTAAACATAGTCAGACTTATTAATGAACACAGCATATTGACTTCAGCGTGCAAACGTACGTAATGTCATGGCACGCTGGATGAACACGTTTTGGCAGAGGTCAGGATGTCAGCACTTAATCAGAAGCTGGCCTAGATGGGAGACCATCTCCACTCTACAAACATCTCAAATTTAGAACTGCTGTATAGAGACCAGGAGCAGACAATTTTTGTATAACTCCTCCTTGTGCAACATCAAGAATAATTACACCACACATCACTGGAGCAAAACTTCATGGTCACAAAGTCTCTGCTTCCAGGCTGCCTCTAGCCACCAGTTATAAAGCAGGGTAAACAAAAGAAGCTGAGAAACAAAGAGAGTTTTGAATTATAAAGTTACATTACCTGACAAAGATACCAGACAGCAGATGGGGCAGAGACCTGAACGAACAGGCCACCAGACACAAGGCAGCCAGCCAGTCTAGTTGTCCGCAAATAAGCAATGTGTCCACCAATCTGCTAGCCCACACCAGAAACCAAGATGTGGCTCAGGTCTCCTGTATTACAGGAACAGGAATAGCAGCAGGGACCTATGGGGTATTTGTCCTTTACAGCAACCTTCTTGATGTTACACTCTAGGTCCTGCTCCCACAAGACTTCTAAGTTAAAGGTAAAATCTAAGTACGTTCTTTCACACCTCTCCCACTCCCAATTCATTTTCCAGTGGGGCCCAGAAGTTAAGTTTGGTGATCTAATCTCAACCTATTCCTGTTCTAGTCAAATTCTAAACCCACCAGTGAGGTAACAGGCTGAATTCAAATCTTTCCAAAAAGCCACACCTATCAAATTTAACCAGAGAACTCAGCATGAAAAATATTACCAGAAATATTACCAGAAGCAGCAAATTCAAAGTTTGCAATTTAACTTGGGTGGGGAAGAATGCATGGTTCATTTCTAATCACGGTCAATCACATGTATATGTGGCTTGCAGGCTTCTGCTGCTCCAGACTAACAGACAGATTTCAACCAAGCTACTGCAGGCCCCCCCATCTTTTGTCCCATTCCCGTTACAGCAAACTGAAAAATAGTTTGCGCTTCTCAGCACAGTAACATGACCCAGTTATTCAAAACAGCAGCACATACATTTGCACAAACTCAGAAATCAAAACATCTAACAGACATAACCCAATATCGGCCCAACTCCAAATTAGCAGCCAATGACATCTCAATTTTCCAGCCACCAGAGAGAAAAAACCACCACCACTCAGCTATGTGCTCACTTCTCCCACAATTCCTTGTTCAAATCTCAAGGCAAATGGCATCCCCATTTAGTGCTAACATTGTGCTCAATTTTCCCCAATGCCGTTTTTTGGCATATTGCTACAGTTAAGCCCGTTTTTCTTGGCCCCAACTACTCCAAAAAGTAGTAAGTTTCCCCGATCTATTTTTCTGCAACTGTCGCCAAGCAGCCTGTTCTGTAGCTTCAGGGGGTGGAGCCTAATGTCTGCGCCGAAAAAGTGCCACCCCTTCTGCGCATGCGCGAAAAAAAAGTTTTTGACGTGATTCTTATAGGTGCGCATGCCCAATACAGTTCCCAGTCTGCATTCAACCATTTTCAATGAGCCAGTTGTGAGAACTTTAATTCTTAGTTGAAAAGTCGGAGCTGCAATACAAGATGCAACGCGGCACAAGGACCAAGAATTTCTTACAGGATGAAGTGGAGGCACTAGTTACTGTGATTGAGGGCAGATGGCACGAGCTGGACACCAGCAGAGGTCACATAAAAGTTCCACCAGAAGAAATGAAGAAACGCTGGAACCAACTTGCACAAGATTACTGTGCAATGGTGACCACCCCAGAGGTCTGGAGGCCTATGCAAAAAGTGGCAGGACCTTAGTTAAGTAGTAAGTGTAAGTAATATTTTAATTTATTCAATGGCATTGGAACTCTAAATGTGACCAGCTGTATATGCCCCACCCAGCAGAAAGACACCCTCTCTAAAAAGTTGTATTTTCATCTTTGCAGAGGAAAGTGGCACACAACAAACAAGAAGGAACTCAATCAGGAGGAGGCCCTGCAAATCTGCACCCACTGACACCCTTGGAAAAGAGGGTCGCTGCTTTGATGGGTCCTGCCTGGAGAAAAGCAACCACTGCACAAGCTGGGCCCACACTCTAAGGGAGGCAAGCCCTGCAAATTCCACGGTCTGGCTTTGCTAAATGTTAAGTACTGCGCGGGCTAGCCATACTTCAATTCATGGGGATGTCTCCGTCAGCTCTGCTTCAGTTGATGCAATGTGTTATCATTCATCGTGGTCCTTCAAATCAGCCTTCTGCCTACTCATGCTACCAACCCTGCCCCCTCCCCTGCTTCTAACCAGTCTGTTGTCTGTTATATTTTGCATAACTTGAGGCCAACCCGGACAATGCAGAAGATTCAGACGTGGATGAGCCTGAAGAGAACATCTTCCAATCCCACCTTCCAGATCAAGAGTATGGGGGGGAGGGGAGATGGATGAAGCCCCCACTGTTGTACTCACACTGGAGGTGGTGCAGGTGCCACCCATTGAGATGCCAGCCCCTTCCAAGTGGTTTGCGTGTTGGTGGGACATTCCATGGTTTCCCACTGTCCGAAGCCAGGGATTCCAGTGGGGTAAAAGCAAGCCACACCCAGGGTGAGGAGGGGAAGGAGAACTCGACAGTGCTCTCCTCAGGTGCAGGATCTAACAGATGTGGTTCAGATGATGGCAATGAATGCAGAGAGCATTGACCTTACATGATCACTCCTGGACACCATCAGTGGGGTGGGTGATGAGGTATCGGGACTGTCGGGAGGTCAACACTCACGAGAAATGGGAACACTGTCCGGGAACACGAGGGAGGGAATGTCACAGGTAGATGATGCGCTGTCAGTGGACATGAGGGAGGGAATGCTACAGGTAAGCTGACACAATGTTGCTCAACATGAGGGAGGGCATGTCACTGGTAACTGAGTGTGCCAGGGCACGAGGGAGGGAATGTCAGAGTTTGCTGCTGCAATAAGGGAACAGGCTCAGACACTGTGCCCATTGACAGACTCAACTGCCACTCCCACTCCAATCCCCACACCAGCCTCTGAAGAGGCCCAAACCGAGTCCTCCACATTACTGCCTGCGTCCTGCCCCTCCCCATCAAGTACGCGCGCATTACCAGAGATGTTCGAAAGAAGCAGCTTGGTACCAACCCAAGAAACACTGCCCCACCGCCTGCGGATAGGGGTGGAGTCACCAAGACCAAGCGCAGCAGGCGGTCTTAGGTGGTGGTGGCACGGTGGAGGAGAAATGGGTGCAGCCTTTTTTTGCTGCTGTTATTATTATTGTTGTTACTGTTGTAACACTTCTCAAATTAAAAGTTTTTTTGTAAATTATGTAAATTTCCAAGTTTACAAGTTTGTAAGTGGGCTTAAATGAAAACTTTAAAGTTTGATACAAGAATATTTTTATTAAAGTTAAGTACAAACAAATGATCGTTAAACTTTTGAATAAAATATATTTTATATTATAACTGAATAATTTACATTATTTGTTCCATTAACAACAATATTACGAAACATGTCCAAACAGTAAAGATGGTCCTTGTGGAATAGTCGTCACTGAGCCTTCAGGCAGCAAAGCGTTCACGGATGAGCTGCTAGCACAAGGCTCAAGCAATCGTTAAGGGCACGACGGCCCGCCCTCCTACGCCATCGTGCTCCGGATTCAGGTAGTTGCATGGCTTCGTTCATCTGCATCTTCCTCATCATCAGCCACTCTCACCTCGGGTGGATCTTCTACTATCAGCTGCTGCTGCCTCATGATGGCTAAGTTATTCAGCACGCAGCACCACAACAGTGAACTGACCGTCAATCTCAGGGGAGTATTACAAGTAGCCTCCGGAATGGTCCAGACATGAGAAACCCTGTTTCAAGATACCAATGGTCCTTTGTGTTATGCTGCGTGTCGCATTGTAGCCTAAAACGATCCAGATGCATAGAATGAAAGTGCAGCTGCAACCTTCACTTCAACTGACAAAGCAGTCCTCCTGACGCTTCTAGGTTGCAGGTCTGCTTTTACTAACTCACATCTCAGTTACAACTTATTTTCAGAAACGCAGCTTTCTGACACAGTCTGCATCACTCGGGAGCAGGTACGAATGACTGTCTCGATATACCCAACGTGGGTGAGGTCTCCAGCCCATCACCCTACGTGCTCTGAGGTTCCTCATATGATGTCAAATCAATGGTTTCCTCCTCCGCACCATCACGCAGAAGGCTTGCACAACGTATCGCATTGTCAGTATTGCCGCCATGGTTAAATGTTACCTTTGCAAGAAGCTCAAAACGACAGGCAGGACAAGGTTCTTTGTTCTCTCTCCCCGCCAAGGTCAACGCTCTTAAGTATGGACCACACCCAGGTCTGAGCAGGCACAATGATCGGAAACCCCCCGCCCCAGCCCCGGCTTCATTTGATGCATGATGTAAGCTGGCTATATCTTCCCTTCGCCTTCCACAGCTCCCCACCCTCCCCCAGGCTTCTTTTCAAGCCGAGCCCCGAGCCAGTGCCCATGTGAGGGACTGATTCTGCCAGCCGACGCTCCAACCCTCGAGCCCAGTTTGGAGACGTTCAGTGGTGGAGTGGCAGTTTTTAAAAAAAATGAAAACTTAAAAGAATTCCATTAAACTTTCACCCCACGTTAAAAGAACTCACGCACAGGCATCTTCCACTTCGCTATTATGAAGTTCGGGACCTGGAACGCGAGGACCCTTATGGACAATTCCAACAGCAACAAGCCGGAACGTCGCATCACCATGGTTTCCCGGTAACTTAGATGTTTTGACATGGACATCGCCGCCGTAAGCAAGACCCGGTGGGCAGGGGAAGGCCAGCTCAAGGAACATGGTGGAGGTTACACCTTTTTCTGGAAAGGAAAACCAGAGGAAGAACTCAGTCTTCATGGAGTCGGCTTCGCCATCAAAAATGAACTGGTCGACTGCCTCAAAGACTCCCCACACCCCCCCCCCCGCGGGATTAACGAACGCCTCATGACTCTTTGCTTTACCCTGTCTCAGAACCAATGCGCCACAGTCCGCCCCAACACTCGATGCAATGGACGAGGCTAAAGAGGGTTTTTATTCCAACCTCAAGACATCCCTGTCCCCTATCCCCACGGGCGACAAATTGATCCTCCTCGGTGACTTTAATGCCAGGGTCGGCAAAGACACAGCCCTCTGGGGAGGAGTGATTGGCAGAGAGGGGGGTAGGGAAAGCCAACTCCAGCGGTACCTAACTCGTGACAAAAGGTCTAGAACACAAACTCATCAACACCCTGTTCCGCCAGAGGGACAAATACAAGGCATGTGGCAACACCCTCGCTCCAAACACTGGCACCTGCTCGACAAATCATTGTCCGAGCCAGGGATCGCAAGGATGTTCGCATCACCCGCGCCATGACAGGAGCTGACGACTGCTGGACGGACCATCGCCTAACCCGATCCATCATCAATATAAACATAGCTGCAAAGCAGAGGAGACAACAGAAACAGTGTCTCAAAAAAGTTAATGCCGGGGCACTTAAAGACCCCTATACAGCCAACGCCTCACAGCTAATCAGGCATGCCTTGATGACCCTGAGATGCGCAATGCCCACAGCACTTGGTCTGCCTGTGAAGAGATACTTGGTTATTCAACCAGAAAACACCAGGACCGGTTTGATGAAAATGATCAGGAGATCCAAGAACTTATAGATCGTAAGCGCAGAGCATTTCTGAGCCTCAAGCAACAACCCAACTCCGGAGTTGCAAAACAACATTACAGACGGCTCACGGCTAAGGTCCAACAAAAATCCCGGGACCTAAAGAACAGTTGGTGGATGGAGAAAGCACAGGAGATACAACAACTGGCCGACAGCCACGAAATGTGAGGATTCTTCATTGCAGTCAAGCCATCTACGGTCCAAACTCCCAAGGCCTCACCCAACTCCTGGCCAAAAATGGGGAAAAACTCATCAAGGACACCGAGGCAGTCTGGAAAGAGCACTTTGAAGATCTCCTCAATCGAGACTCTGCCTTTGACTCGAGTGTTCTCGACTCCATCCCGCAGCATGTGACCAGACACCACCTCAGTGAAAGCTCAACGCTGCACGAGGTAGAAAAAGCCATGAAACAGCTCAAGAATACAAGGCTACGGGTGCGGATGGAATTTCTGCGGAGGCGCTAAAGTATGACGGAGAGGCGCTGATACATGACCTCATCTCTCTTACTTGGAGGGAGGAGAGCATGCCGGGAGATGTCAGAGATGCAGCAACCGTGACCATCTTTAAAAAAGGGGACAAGTCCAACTGCAGCAATTACAGGGGAATCTCCCTGCTATCAGCCACTGGGAAAGCTGTCTCTAGAGTCCTCCTCAACTGTCTTCTCCGTGGCCAAGGAGCTCCTCCCGGAGTCACAGTGCGGATTTCGGTCCCTACAGGGCATAATGGACATGACCTTTGCAGCACGACAGCTGCAGGAAAAATGCAGGGAGCAGCCCTTATACATGTCCTTTTTCGATCTTACAAAGGCCTATGACACTGTCAACCATGAGGGCTTATGGAGCATCATCCTCAGTTTTGGATGCCCCCAAAAGTTTGTCAACATCCTTCGCCTGCTCCACGACGACATGCCAGCCGTGATCCTTACCAGCGGTTCCATTACAGATCCAATCCACGTCCAGACCGGGGTCCAACAGGACTGCGTCATCGCTCCAACCCTCTTCTCGATCTTCCTCGCTGCAATGCTCCACCTCACACTCAACAAGCTTCCCGCTGGAGTGGAACTAAACTACAGAACCAGTGGGAAGCTGTTAACCTACGCCGCCTCTAGGCCAGGTCCAAGATCACCCCAACCTCTGTCGTTGAGCTGTAGTACGCGGACGACGCCTGCGTCTGCACACATTCTGAGGCTGAACCCCAGGATATAGGTGATGTATTCACTAAAGCATATGAAAGCATGGGCCTTATGCCTAACATCCATAAGACAAAGGTCCTCCACAGCACTGCCCCCCAGTCATCAAGATTCACGGCGCGGCCTTCGATAACATGGACCACTTCCCATACCTCGGGAGCCTTTCATCAACAAAGGCAGACATTGATGCGGAGATTCAACATCGCCTCCAGTGCGCCAGTGCAGCCTTTGGCCGCCTGAGGAAAAGAGTGTTCGAAGACCAGGCCCTCAATTCTACCACCAAGCTCATGATCTACAGGGCTGTAGTAATACCCGCCCTCCTGTTTGGATCAGAGGCATAAACAATATACAGAAGACACCTCAAGTCGCTGGAGATATATCACCAACGATGTCTCGGCAAGATCCTGCAAATCCCCTGGGAGGACAGGCGCACCAACATCAGTGTCCTCGCTCAGACTAACATCCCCAGCATTGAAGCACTGACCATATTCAATCAGTTTTGCTGGGCAGGCCACATAGTTCGCATGCCAGACATGAGGCTCCCTAAGCAATTGCTCTATGCGGAGCTCCTTCACGGCAAACGAGCCAAAGGTGGGCAGCGGAAATGTTACAAGGACACCCTCAAAGCCTCCCCGATAAAGTGTGACATCACCACTGACACATGGGAGTCCCTGGCCGAAGACCGCCCTGGGTGGAGAAAGTGCATCCGGGACGGCGTTGAGCTCTTCAAATCTCAACGCCGCGATCGTGAAGAGGTCAGGCGCAGGCAGCGGAAGGAACGTGCGGCAAATCAGTCCCCACTCCCCACCAAATGTCTGTCCCACCTGTGACGTGGACTGTGGTTCTCGCATTGGACTGTTCAGCCACCAAAGGACTCATTTTTAGAGTGGAAGCAAGTCTTACTCAATTCCAAGGGACTGCCGATGATGATGATTTCCTTAGTTTTAGTTTTAAAAATTTAAGCTTGATTATGGATATTTGTGTGTTCTTGACTCCCTCCAAAACTTCGCATAAAAAACAATGGCATCTTTCTGTGCCGATTTTTTAACGTGCGCTGGTTTCTCTCAAGTGCCCAGAAGGTTTTTCAGGAGTGGTCACATACACCATACCAGGAGAAATTTAAATCGGCCAACCTTCCATAATTGTGAAAAACTAGCGCAGACATCAGGTTACCCAGACTCCCTATGACGCAAAAAAAACTAACCTTAAAAAAATCGTAATTAACTGAGTTATGCTGGCGCACAAAGATTGGGGAAACTTGGATTTTTTTAAGTTAGGCCAAAAAAACGCACAAATCAATGGGGAAAATTGAGCCCATTGTCCTGATCAAAGTCATTAGCACCCTTTGTGGCTGCATATTCCTTCCATATCCTGAGTGACCTCTAGAGCATTTAGTAAGTATGATCATTCCATTCTCCTCCCCCTCCCCCCAAATCATTCACCCCACTCCTCTTTTTGTGATTCTGTTTCCGCATGGTTCTACTCTTAACTGTCTTAGTTCCATTTCTACTTGACAACATGCCACCGGTATTAGCTCACAATAGCCTTTCCACCCACCCAGTCAGCTGATATGCTTCAAGGCGCTTTCCTTTGCCTCTTCCTATTGCGTCTATGTGCTGCCCCGCAGCAATGCAATCTGTAAGTAAGGATACTGACGACATTGCCTCTATCTTTATAACACCACCATTAATCCCACAACTGTGTTGTCTAATTGCTTGTCTAACATTAAGACATAAATGAGTCACAACTTTCTCCAGCTTAATATTGGCAAGACCAAAGAACATGCCCTGTTCACGAGAGACTCCACAGCCTAGCCCATGACCTGCTCGATCTAACTGTGCACAATCTCAGTGTCCCATTTCACTGAGCTAAGCTTCAACCCCAAATTCCTATCCATGACCAAGACCACCTACTCCCGCCCCAAACATTGCTGGTCTCTGTCTCTATTTCATCACCAAATTTTCACTCAGGCTCAACTTCTGCAGCATTCGGCTAGTTCACCTCACAAGCCTCATAAATGCCAATTTGTTCAAATTTCACTGCCTACATCCAATCCACCCCCCCCACCCCATGGCCTCATTCTGCCCTATATCTGCAAACTCCTAGACTATTCTGATGTTGGCCCAATAAACATACTCTCTCTCAAGCTCCACCACAAATGACAGAACCTTGAGCCATTAAAACCCTGCACTATGGAATTCTCTTAGCAATCCCTTTGCAGTACTTTGTTCCCCAATTTAAAAGTTTCCTTGGAACCCCTTTCCTTCTCGCTCCTGTTCAGTGCCTGTCTCTTTAACCCTCACTTCACCATGGAGCACCTTAGGATTTTTCACTACATTAAAAGCACCATGGAATTTCAAGATGTGATTGTTATATAGCATCTGCCGAAACAGTTTGATACACTTCGAGAAAAGTAAGTACAAAACCATTAGGTATAAAAGAACTATAATTCAGTGTTGCACTTTGCACATGAATTGCCGAGCATTCAGTGCAAATGTAATTATATAGTTGACTATATTCGCAGTAATTTAGGTTACAGAAGAGTTTTACCATTGCCTCACCAAGTCAGGCAAGTAACCTACTTACAGGCTTCTACCAAAACACTGAGCAATTACTAACCACTTTCCGCCATCCAACCGGAAATTGTGGGAAACCAGGGGTCCAATGAGAGTATGGAACTTTAAAGTCATTATTAGTAAATAAGTACTGGAGAAATTGATGGGAATAAAAGCCAACAAATCCCCTGGACTCGATGGCCTACACCCTAGGGTTTTAAAAGAGGTGGCTACACAGATAGTGGATGCATTGGCTTTGATCTTCCAGAATTTCCAGATTCTAGAACCATCCCTGTGGATTGGAAGGTAGCAAACGTAACCCCATTACTCAAGGAGAGAGAGAGAGAGAAAACAGGGAACTACAGGTCAGTTAGTCTGACATCAGTACGAGGGAAAATGCCAGAATCTATTAAGGATGTGGTAACAGGGTACTTAGAAAATCATATGATTAGGCAGAGTCAACAGTTTTATGAAAGGGAAATCTTATGACAAATTGTGTGTTTTTTTGAGGCTGAAACAAGCAGGGTAGATAAGGGAGAAGCCAATGGATGCAGTATATTTGGATTTTAAGGCAGCATACGATAAGATGCCACGAAAGAGGTTGTTACACATTATGGCTCCTGAGATTGGGGGTAATACATTAGCATGAACAGAGGATTGGTTAAAGGACAGAAAACAGACAGTAGGAATAAACAGGTCATTTTCAGAATGGCAGGGTGTAACTCGTGGAGTACCACAAAAATCAGAGCTTGGGCCCAAGCTATTTATAATCTCTATCAATGGCTGAGATGAGGAAATCAAGTGTAATGTATCCAAGTTTGCTGACAATACAAAGCTAGGAGGGAAAGTCAGCTGTGAGGAAGATGCAAAGAAACTGCAAATGGATCTAGACTGGTTAAGCGATTGGGCAAGAAGGTGTCAATCAAGGTTCACTAGATTGATTCCTGGGATGAGGGGGCTGTCTATGAGGAGAGATCGAGTAGAATGGGCCTATATTCTCTGGAGTTTAGAAGAATGAGAGGTGATCTCATAGAAAAGTATAACATTCATAGAGAGCTTGACAGGGTAGATGCTGAGAGCCTGATTCCCCTGGCTGGAGAGCCTAGAACTAGGGATCATAGTCTCAGGATAAGGAGTTGGCCATTTAGGACCGAGAAGAAATTTCTTCACTCAGAGGGTTGTGAATCTTTGGAATTCTCTACCCAATAGTTGTGGATGCTCAGTGGATGAGTATATTCAAGACTGGGATCGATAGCCAGGTTCCATTCTCATCTATCCAATTGTAGCCAGAGAATCACATGCAATGGTTTCTCTTCCCGCCCTCACATTGTTACCTCTGGTGTCCCCCAAGGATCTATCCTTGCCCACCCGCCACCACCCCCCCCCTATTTCTCATCTACGTTTGCCCTTGGTGACATCATCCGGAAACACAGCATCAGTTTCCACACGTACGCTGATGACACCCACCCAGCTCTACCTCACTATCACTTCTCTCGACCTCTCCACGGTCTCTAAATTTTCAGACTGCTTCTCCGACATCCAGTTCTGGATGATGAGCAGTAATTTTCTCCAATTGAATACTGGGAAGACCGAAGCCATTGTTCAGACCCCGCCACAAACTCTATTCCCTAAACACTGACTCCATCCCTCTCCCCAACTCCTGTCTAAGGCTGAACCAGACTGTTCTCAACCTTGGTGTCATATTTGACCCTAAAACGAGCTTTCGACCACATA
This sequence comes from Pristiophorus japonicus, assembly GCF_044704955.1. Lineage (NCBI taxonomy): Eukaryota > Metazoa > Chordata > Chondrichthyes > Pristiophoridae > Pristiophorus > Pristiophorus japonicus. The sequence goes on along the minus strand of NC_091989.1, from coordinate 89,850,683 downwards.
TCTGCAGCATAACTCAGACCGCCTATTTCCACCTCCGTAACATCACCCATCTCCGCCCTTGCCTCAGCTCATCCACTGCTGACGCCCTCATCCATGCCTTTGTTACCTCTAGACTTTACTATTCCAACGTACTTCTGGCTGGCCTCCCACATTCTACAAGTGATCCAAAACTCGGCTGCCCATGTCCTAACTCGCACCACGTCCCACTCATGCATCACCCCTGTGCTCGCTGACCTACATTGGCTTCCAGTTAAGCATCACCTCAATTTCAAAATTCTCATCCTTATTTTCAAATCCCTCCATGGCCTTGCCCCTCCCTATCTCTATAATCTCCTCCAGCCTCACAACCACCACCCCCCCCCCCCCCCACCTCCAAGATGTCTGCGCTCCTCTTTTGACCTCCTGACTGTAATCGCTCAACCATTGGTGGCCGTGTCTTCTGTTGCCTAGGACCCAAGCTCTGGAACTCCCTGCCTAAACCTCTCCACCTCTCTACCTTCCTTAAAACATACCTCTTTGACCAAGCTTTTGGTCGCCTGTGCTAATTTCTACTTATGTAGCTCGGTGTCAAATATTTACCACATAATACACCCGTGAAGCACCTTGGGACATTTCACTACATTAAAGGCGCTATATAAATACAAGTTGTTGTTGATGGATTTTTGAGCACTAATGGTATCAAGGGAAATGGGGACAGGGCAGGAAAGTGGAGTTGATGTAGAAATTCAGCCAAGATCTTATTGAATGGCGGAACAGGCTCGAGGGGCCGGACGGCCTACTCCTGCTCCTATTTCTTATGTTCTTATATTAACAGCGCAGTTGGAACTCTCCATCATATGTAAACCCACATCTGACAATTCTTATGGCATAGCTTTTGAGCACCAATGTGCAAACAAGTCATTACATCTGTTCTCATATTGCAACTTGTACATCACATTCACAAGCTAAAATGTTAGCACAAAAATCTTATTTACTCAGTATAGCAAATTAATTAGATTTAAATACCTGATGGAAATCTTTGCCGCTACTTTTACCATCGCCACTGAAATCCACGTGCGAGAATAGACAGCGTAATAAATGTCTGTCTGCCTCGGGCCCGTGTCGGTTCACAATCTGCAAGTGACAAGAACACATTAATAATTTCTCTCCCAACTCAACTACTCGTTTCCAAGTTTTTTAAAAAAAGGGCAGTTTATTCATAATACAGATTTTTGAAAAGAGCGATTCTTAGCAACCTACAGTGGCTCTTGCTTCTACATTTTCTTGGTTAACCACTGCCTCAGTGTGTATATACACTGCAACTTATACTACTTTCCTGATCAGACCAGGATGAATTCTGGTCTATGCATCTCGGCAGTGGTACACCAAACGGGCTTCAAAATCCCTATACTTGGAAGAATCCCAGTCTTGATCCCTTCGTGGTGGAAGTGATACACGTGTGAATCAGATCAGCCTCAGTTTGACAACACCCCGGCCCAAGCTGAGTAAAATATAGACTCGCCAATGAAGGTAAGACACTGAAGACAAGGTATCAGAAGCTTAGCAGCACCGGTAGAACAGGTCACTTCCTCTGTGAAAGGTAACAAAGGTGAGAAAAAATTCCCCGTTAAGACAATACAAAGCTCAATAAGTCATGGAATCAGAAGCTACACATTATTGGATTCGCAGCCAATTCAGGTGAATTCAGCTTCACATTTAACGCAAGGGTGGATAACAGTTTCACAAAGACAATTGCAATCTCAACTAGGAATGTTGTTTTGGGACTAAGAAGTTTCCAATTACCATTTCTGACAACAGCGCAGTTTTACACACTGACCAAACAAATAATTTTTAAAAAAGAACACACCAACTTATGGCCTTCTACAAATGCTCTGGACAAACATATCCCATCATCAGGTTTCAAACATCATCATAGGCAGTCCCTCAAAATCAAGGAAGACTTGCTTCCACTCAAAGTGAGTTCTCAGGTGGCTGTTCAGTCTAATACGGGAATTACAGTCTCTGTCACAGGTGGGACAGACAGTAGTTGAGGGAAAGGGTGGGTGGGGAGTCTGGTTTGCTGCACGCTCCTTCCGCTGACTGTGCTTGGTTTCTATATGCTCTCGGCAACGAGACTCGAGGTGTTCAGCGCCCTCCAGGATGCTCTTCCTCCACTCTCTGCGGTTTTGAGCCAGGGATTCCCAGGTGCCGGTGGGGATATTACACAAGGAGGCTTTGAGGGTGTCCTTGAAGAGTTTCCTCTGCCCACCTGGGGCTCGCTTGCCGTGTAGGAGTTCGAGTAGAGCACTTGCTTCGGGAGTCTCGTGTCGGGCATGCGGACGATGTGGCCCACCCAACGGAGTTGGTCGAGTGTGGTCAGCGTTTCGATGCTGTGGATGTTGGCCTGAGCGAGGACACCGACACTGATGCGTCTATCCTCCCAGTGGATTTGCAGGATCTTGTGGAGGCAGTGCTGGTGGTACTTCTCCAGCGTTTTGAAGTGTCTGCTGTATATAGTCCACATCTCTGAGCCATGTAGGAGGGCAGGGATCACTACTGCCCTGTAGACCATAAGCTTGGTACCAGATTTGAGGTTCTGGTCTTCAAACACGCTCTTCCTCAGACAACCGAAGGCTGTGCTGGCACACTGGAGGCGGTGTTGGAACTAGTCATCGATGTCTGCCCTTGCTGATAGTAGGCTCCTTGAGGAATGGAAAATGGTCCACGTTGTCCCAAGGCCGTGCCATGGATTTTGATGACCCGAGGGGGGCGAATGCTGTGTGGCAGGGTCAGGTTGGTGGGGGACTTTTGTCTTACGAATGTTTAGCGTAAAGCCCGTACGCCTCGGTGAAGATGTTGACGATGGCTTGGAGTTCGGCCTCAATGTGCGCAAACGCAAGCATCATCTGTATACTGTAGTTCAATGACAGAGGATGGGACGATCTTGGATCTAGCGTGGAGGCGACGTAGGTTGAACAGGTTCCCATTGGTTCTATAGTTTAAGTTCCACTTCAGCGGGGAGCTTGTTGAAAGTGAGGTGGAGCGTTGCAGCAAGGAAGATCGAGAAGAGCGTTGGCGCAATGACGTAGCCCTGCTTGACCCCAATCCGGATATGAATTGGGTCTATGGTGGATCTGTTGGTCAGGATCACAGCTTGCATGTCATTGTGGAGTAGGTGGAGGATGGTGACAAACTTTTGGGGGCAGCCGAAACGGAGGAGAACGCTCCATAGTCCCTCACAGTTGACAGTGTCAAAGGCCTTATAAGGTCAAAGAAGGCCATGTACAAGACGTGGTGCTATTCCCTGCATTTCTCTTGTAGTTGTCGCGTGGTAAAGATCATGTCCGTTGTACCCTGTAGTGGACGGAATCCGCATTGTGACTCCGAGAGGAGCTCCTCATCCACAGGGAGAAGACGGTTGAGGAGGATTCTTGCAATGACTTTCCCAGTGGCCGACAGCAGGGAGATTCCTCTGTAGTTACCGCAGTCAGACTTGTCCCCTTTTTTGAAGATGGTCACGATTAGAGCATCTTGGAGATCTCCTGGCATGCTCTCCTCCTTCCAGATAAGAGAGATGAGATCATGCATTCGTGCTTCTCCTCCATACTTTAGTGCCTCAGCGGGATAAGCAAACGTCTCATGACTCTCCAGCTCACCTTGGTCCGGAACCAGTACGCCAGGCTTCAGCACATACGCCCCAACACTCAACGCAACAGATGAAACCAAAGAGGAGTTCTACTCCTGCCTCGAACATTCCCTGTCCTGAGTCCCTACGGACGACAAACTGATCCTCCTCAGCGACTTTTAACACCAGAATCAATAAGGACACAGAGCTCTGGGGAGTCGTGATCGGCAGAGAGGGGGTAGGAAAAACCAACTCCAGCAGTACCCTGCTCCTGACAAAATGTCTAGAACACAACCTTGTCATCAATATCTTGTTCCATCAGAAGGACAAGTACAAGGCATCATGGCAACACCCTCGCTCCAAGCATCTGCTCGACTACATCATCGTCCGAGCGAGGGACCGCAAGGACGTGCGCATCACCTACGCCATGACAGGAACCGACGACTGCTGGGAGGACCAACGTCTAATCCACTCCATCATCATCAATATAGCCCCAAAACAACTACGGCAACAAAAACAATGCCACAGAAAAATCAATGTCGGGGCACTCAATAACCCAGTTAAGAAAGCCCTATATAGCCAGTGCCTCACTGCTAACCTGGCGATCCTCGATGACTCCGATGCACACAGTGCCTGGTCTGCCCTCAGGGCCTCCATAAACAGCGCCTGCAAAGAGACGCTTGGTCACTCAACCGGGAAACACCAAGACTGGTTTGATGAGTACGACCAGGAGCTAATTAAGCCGCAATCGCAAGGCTTTTCTTGCCTAACATAAGAAATAGGAACAGGAGGTGGTCATACGGTCCCTCGAGCCCTACTCTGCCATTCAATAAGATCATGGCTGATCTGACCATGGACTTAGCCCCACTTCCCCACCTGTTCCCCATAACCCCTAATCGTTTAAGAAACTGTCTATTTCTGTCTTAAATTTATTCAATGTCCTAGCTTCCACAGCTCTCTGAGGCAGCGAATTCCACAGATTTACAACCCTCAAGAAATTTCTCATCTGTTTTAAATGGGCGTCCGCTTATTCTAAGATCATGCCCTCTAGTTCTAGTCTCCATCAGTGAAAACATCCTCTCTGCATCCACCTTGTCAAGCCCCCTCAATCTTATACGTCTCGATAAGATCATCTCTCATTCTTCTGAATTCCAATGAGTGGAGGCCCAACCTACACAACCTATCCTCATAAGTCAACTCCCTCAATTCCGGAATCAACCTAGCGAACCTTCTCTGAAATGCCTCCAAAACCAAGTATATCCTTTTGTAAATATGGAAACCAAAACTGCACGCAGTATTCCAGGTGTGGCCTCACTAATACTTTATATAGCTGTAGAAAAACTTCCCTGCTTTTATACTCCATCAGCAACCCAACTCGGAAGCAGCAAAGCAGCTCTATAGGCGGCTGAAGGCCAAGGTCCAACAAAAAACCCTCGACCTAAAGAATAGATGGTGGGTGGAGACAGCACAGGAGATCCAGCAGCTGGCCGATAACCATGACGTGCAAGGATTATTCAGCGCAGTCAAGACCACCTACGGCCCAAGCACCCAAGGCCCCACCCCACTGCTGGCCAAGAACGGAGAGGCATTCTTTAAGGACACCGAGGCAGTCAGGGTCCACTGGAAGGTGCACTTCGAAGATCTCCTTCACCGAGACTCTGCCTTCGACACGAGTGTCCTTGGCTCCATCCCGCAGCATGCTACCCGCGACCATCTCAGCAAAAGCCCAGCCCTGCACGAGGTAAAAAAGGCCATCCGTCAGCTCAAGAACAAGGCATCAGGAGCAGATGGAATCCTCGCTGAGGCACTAAAGTATGGTGGGGAAGCACTATTGGCACAAATGATGTATCATATCTATATAGTGCCTTTAACATAGTAAAACTTCCCAAGGCATTTCATAGGAGTGTTATAAAAAAAAGAGAACTTCTAATTAGTCATCTCACCACCTATTGGGGTATCATTCTGCAGTACAGTTGGGGAAATATGAAATTTCTTCACTTCATTTCAGCTCAAAGGATGAATAGAATGTTGCGTGCCAGAGCCATGAAGTGTAGTGTTTTAGCATCAAATTGAAAAACCACTTCTTTATTGATCTTTAGCCACCGGCTCCCAATACACAGGTCTGATGAAGCCACATCAATGCAAACCCACTGGGATTTTTTAAAACCTGCCCCAAAGGCCCATTTTTCAGAGTGCTCTTGGCTCCCACTAGTCTTATTGGGAGGTAATGCAGAGGCAGCAACATGTGTGTAGGGATATCTCACACACAGATTTTCCAATATATTCACAGTGGCATCACATTACATTATGACATCACTACTCCACACGCATGTCAGCTGAAACATCATGGCCAGGCCTGTGTGAGCATGGACCGTTGGGCCCACACAGTGCTGTTAGCTTACAGGGAGACTGACTGCACATTACAAAATAAATGTACAACAGTTCGGTTAGCTTGCTCTCCCAAGACCCAAGCTGTAGCGCAACACCACTCAGAAGATAGCAGCTCCAATCAAGCGGCCAGCCCATGCGGATCGTTTTAAAAATAAAGATATTTAGGTACCGGGTGGGATTTTTCCACACATACGAGATCGTCAATTAACGGCCTTATCCCGGAGTCTGCCTTTAAGTCACAATATTAAATAAAAATCAATCACTAGTTAAAACCATCAAGTTTGATGACAAAAATCATGGCTATTGCCCTCAAGAGCACACATTTTAACTCGCTGCATCACCCCCATGGTGCTTGTACTCTCTTGAAAATTAGTTATGAAATATCTAAATGTCTCTGATTTCAGGGTTTAAAAATGCCTGTTCAAGTATGTACAGAACACTTATGTTTCCCATATAGTTGTTGGGAGTGTACATGTCTCTAGTCCCTCTCTCCGAACAAATGAGAAACAGGCAGCAAGAGCTCACAAGTAACAATATTAGCAGCATGACTGCCAACGGACCACAGCGACATGCTTTACAAGCAGTTTTCCTGTTCTCGCTTGGGATGAGAGAAATTTGGAATTTCCTGAATGAAATAGATTTAAAATGTGAACTGCAAAGCTGCATCTAACGAAGGCCTCCAGCAAACTATTCTAGATGCTTAAAATTTTCCCTTCATGTGCATTTGCAACCAAATAAGTGGTAATTTGGCAGGGCAGACATTTTATCTTGACCATGCTTAGCACACGATGCTGCTACTTGGAGCTATTGCAGTAAAATAGAAACTGCCCATCACATCGAATTCAGTTTAGATAAAGTAGAACCTCGTCTTTGTGTGTCTTCTCCATCTGCGGGGAGGAAGAAAAAGGGCAGGGAAAACCCCGGGAAACTATTAACTCTCCTTTTTATATTACTACACCTTCCTAGAGCTGTTTTATATCTCATTTACATTATACAACTCCCTCCAGAGTCCATATTGCAATAGGCCATGCACACTGCTCTGGAGCTAAGGAACACCACCTCACAAGCTTTTTGTCTGCTTCCAGTAGCAAAGATAAATGGCTACGATCAGTGCCACCTGACATTGGGAACCCCTTTTTGTTCTGGCCGGTGGGCTGAAACCTCACTCGATCCACAGAGGATTGCCTGTTTACATTTTTATCAATCCAGTCGTTTGCCAGAGAATCATCTGCAATGGGCCTCTTTTTCTGCTCCCGCACCGTAACCTCGAGTCCCCTCCTCACCAGCCGCCCTCCCCCACACCCCGCAAAGGATCTATCCTAGTCCCCCTCCTATTTATCATCGATAGTCTGCCGCTCGGTGTCATTATCCGAAAATACGACAGGTTTCACACGTACGCTGGCAACACCCATCTCTACTTCACCACCACCACCTCACTCAACCACTCCACTGCCTCAGATTTCTCACACTGCTCTTCAGACATCTAGCACTGGATAAGCAGAAATTTCCTCCAACTAAATATTGGGAAGGCCAAAACCATTGTCTTTCGTTGCCACCACAAACTCTTGATCCCCAGCCACCGACTCCATCATTCTCCCTGGCCACTCTGACCGTTTGCAACCTTGGTGTCATATTTGACAGAGATAAACTTCTGACCACATATCTGCTCCATCACTTCCACCTTCATAACATCGTCCATCTCCACTCCTTCCTCAGCTCATATGTTGCTGAAACACTCATCTATGCCTTTGTTACTACTAGACTTGACTATTCCAATGCTCTCCTGACCAGCTTCCCATCTTCCAATCATCCAAAACTCAGCTACCCGTATCCTAACTTGCACCAAGTACTGTTCACCCATCACCTCTATGCTCGCTGACCTACATTAGCTCCTGGCAACAACTCTATTTTAAAATTCGGACCTTCGTGTTCAAATCCCTCCATGGCTTTGCCTCTCCCCATTTCTGTAACCTCCTCCAGCCCTACAACCCTCCAAGATCTCTGCGCTCCTCCAATTCTGGTCTCTTGTGCATCCCCAATTTTAATTGCTCCACCATTGGTGGCTGAGCTTTCAGCTGCTACGGTCTTAAGCTCTGGAATTCCCTCCCTATACCTCTCCGCTACTCTCTCCTCCTTGAAGACACTCCTTAAAACCTACCTCTGCTAATATCTCGTGGCTCGGTGTCAAATTTTATTTGATATCGCTCCTGTGACACGCCTTGGGGATGTTTTACTATGCCAAAGGTGCTATATAAATGCAAGTTGTTGTATCAATGTTACTTTAAAATTACTATCACATACAGACGATCCTACTCCATGAGGGAAGGTGGAAGACAAGAAGGCAAGTCACAAATTTAACTTCGGAGCAATTTTTGATGGAAACCGCCTTCAAATGATAATCCACTGAAAATGTCTATATAAAATCAGATATGTTGATGAGTCCCACCCTTCCCTCTTGCTCAGTTTACTCTGCTAATGCATCTATTTATGGGAAGGGGACCTCTCCTTAGCTGTATGCACAGCAAGCTCAAAAACACTGCAGGAGTGACTATCCGAAAACTAATTTATGACTTCAGAAGGATACCCTATTAATGCAAGATATATTTATTTTTAAAACTAAATCAATATACATAGATATTTTTGCACGTTATACTAGTATACACAAGAATACTAGAAGTAGAAAACTGAAAGTGAGTTTGCATCACACACACCCAACAATTAGGGATTCAACGCTCTTCCAATTACCAACTCAATAATTTTAATAGCTATGAATTCCAAAGCTGTGTAAATTCATACACTAGTTAGCTACATTATTACTACAAGTTCATGATATGAATAGATTGAAATACACACAAGAACATAACATGAGAAATAGGAGCAGGAGTAGGCTATACGGCCCCTCGAGCCTGCTCCGCTATTTAATACGATCATGGACTCAGGTCCATTTCCCTGCCCGCTCCCCATAACCCCGTATTCCCTTATCAGTTAAGAAACTGTCCATCTCTGTCTTAAACTTATTCAATGACCCAGCTTCCACAGCTCTCTGAGGCAGCGAATTACACAGATTTACAACTTTCAGAGAAGAAATTGTTCCTCATCTCAGTCTTAAATGGGCGGCCCCTTATTCTAAGATTATGCCCTCTAGTTCCAGATTCCCCCATAAGTGGAAACATCTTCTCTGCATCCACCTTGTCAAGCCCTCTCAATCTTATATATATCGATAAGATCACCTCTCATTCTTCTGAATTCCAATGAGTAGAGGCCCAACCTACTCAACCTTTCCTCATAAGTCAACCCCCTCATCCCTCATCTCCAGAATCAACCTAGTGAACCTTCTCTGAACTGCCTCCAAAGCAAATATCTTTCGAAAATATGGAAACCAAAACTGCACGCAGTATTCCAGGTATGGCCTCATCAATACCCTGTATAACTGTAGCAAGACTTCCCTGCTTTTATACTCCATCCCCTTTACAATAAAGGCCAAGATTCCATTGACCTTCCTGATCACTTGCAGTACCTGCATACTAATCTTTTGTGTTTCATGCACAAGTACCCCCAGGTCCCGCTGTGCTGCAGCACTTTGCAATTTTTCTCCATTTAAATAATAACTTACTCTTTGATTTTTACTGCCAAAGTACATGACCTCACACTTTCCAACATTATACTCCATCTGCCAAATTTTTGCCCACTCACTTAGCCTATCGATGTCCTTTTGCAGATTTTTTGCGTCCTCCTCACACATTGCTTTTCCTCCCATCTTTGTATCAGCAGAAAATTTGGCTACGTTACACTCAGTCCCTTCTTCCAAGTCATTAATATAGATTGTAAATAGCTGGGGTCCCAGCACTGATCCCCGTGGCACCTTACTAGTTACTGATTGCCAACCCAAGAATGAACCATTTATCCCGACTCTCTGTTAGTTAGCCAATCCTCTATCCATGCTAATATATTACCCCCAACCCCATGAACTTATCTTGTGCAGTAACCTTTTATGTGGCACCTTGTCAAATGCCTTCTGGAAATCCAAATACACTATATCCACTGGTTCCCCTTTATCCACCCTATTCGTTAAATCCTCAAAGAATTCCAGCAAATTTGTCAAAACATGACTTCCCCTTCATAAATCCATGCTGACTTTGCCTGTCTGAATTATGCTTTTCCAAATGTCCTGCTACTACTTCTTTAATAATGGACTCCAATATTTTCCCAACCACAGATGTTAGGCTAACTGGTCTATAGTTTCCGGCTTTTTGTCTGCCTCCTTTGTTTAAAATAGGACATGGATTAGTGCATTTGGCCCAGTCTGTGGCATTGTTTACCCTGCTCGCAAGCAAATAGTTCTAATCATACTTATTCACTCTATTCCCATATTTTTTCAATCTCTACGGAGAGGTGTGTTAAGTGAGAAAACAATAAGCGTACCACCAATCCAATCCCAACAAAATAAAATCTGTCATTTACGGTGGGTTAGCATGGTGGTAATATTACTGGACTAGTAATTCAAAGCCCTGGACTAATGATCCACAGATACCAGTTCAAATCTGTGGATTTAAATTCAATTCAATAAAATCTGGAATTCAAAACTAGTATCAATAATGGTAACCAGTCGGATTGTCGTAAAAATTCCTCTGGTTCACGAATGTCCTTTAGGGAAGGAAATCTGCTGTCCTTACCCGGTCTGGCCTATATGTGACTCCAGATCCACAGCAATGTAGTTGACTCTTAACTGCCCTCTGAAATGGCCTAGAAAGCCACTCAGTTGTATTCAAGGCGGCACGTGACCACCACCTTCTCAAGGGCAAAATGCTGGCCATACCAGCGACGTCCTCATCCCATGAATGAATGAATGTGTTCCTCCATAAACAACGCCCGATTTAATAAGTTCCATTACTATTTAGTAAGTTGCATTCCCTTCTTAGAAAAAAAATGAATACTTTTTCCATTTCCAATTTTTTTTCCTAATCCTCACCAATTTTCCCCTTCTCTCCTGAAGGTGTTACAGGACTCTCTGCTGGGGTACAGTTCCACAGATGGCAACAGTCCTCCTATACTTTGCCCAAGTTGTTGCTGTTATTCATGTGAGCAATGACAGCTGGTTTTAGCAGGTTAGCAAACTATGGAGGATATCACAGGTCCTGTCCTCAAATCAACATTCGTACACACGCTTCCAGTAAAAGTCACTGGAGAGATGAAACCTAGGAGGCTTTTCCCATCTCTAAGCAAGAGTACCGAGATCAATCGCAGTTTCCATGTCACTGCCCCAACCAAGATCAGCCAACTTAACAGACCACGGCTCAAACTGTTCCGGTCTGTATAGGTCAAGCTACTCATCATTTTTTTTTAAAACAGGAAACTAAGTGTTACCACATCTATACTGGCCACCTTTATCAGGGCAGCTGGACAGTCTATCAAATCAACATCTCAAATATGTTGCCCCTTCATCGATCCACCTGGGACAGGAGGGAAAGAAAGTGCTCCCCTCTCGGATGAACATAATCATTGGAATTTGCAGTTAGCTCTCCTAGTTTTGAATTCCAGCCTAATAGCTATAGTTTTGAAGATTGTGCAATTAAAAAAGGGCTCTCTCAATGGTTCAGTGAATCAATACATCGCATGGTGTGGTATTCAATGGCAAAGCCCAGTTAAGCGCCTAGGTTTGTTCCCTGGTCTATACCAAGTTAGCCCATGTTCGTTGGGGGAAGCTACAACTGGATTCAGTGCCCCTGGCTTTTGGAGAGGAGGGGTAATCAGCCACAGTCCCCACCCCTAATTATACCATGTTTACCAGCTGGAAAAGTGTACAAATGACAAAGCAATTGGATTACGCTCTGTCAAAAGCACAATTGGTTCTGCAACACCCGATTTAGCCATTCATCTAGGTGGCTATACGCATGGAAAGGACCAAAAGACAATGAACTGCGAATGATAAGAAATCAGACAGATTATATAATAGGAAAGCATTTAAAGAACTTAGCAAAGACCATGAGAACATAGCGATACAACTGCAACCCAATTGCAGCAACGATAAGAATCAGGCTCATAATCAACAAGAGCATAAGTTTGTTAAAGGCCAAAACTGCTCAGCAGAATGCAGACACACATACCGTGGGAAGCTACAGGTTGGACAGGTTGTTGAAAGAGAAGCAATGAAGAATGCTGCAACTTTAAAACCACTCCAATTGGAACAGGAGAGAAAATTCTTAGGAAGAAAGCCAAAAGAATAATCAGGAAAGATGCAGGAAAACCTCAATCTAATGAGTGTACTGAAATGGAGGAGGAAACGTTTTTAAATGTCGCCTGATCTTTAACAAGGAGCTAGAATCTGGTGTAGAAGAAATAAAAGACCTGTACTCAAGACCTTGGGAGCATGAAACTCTGCAGAAAACAAATCAAAGTTAACAACCAAATGAAGGAAAATGTAGGAACTTCTTTTTATACATTAACTTTGACATAAAAAACACCCCAAAGTTCTTTAGAGGGAACAAATAAAAATGGAATCCATGTGGGAGAGTTAAGAAGCATAGCTGAAAAGATGCGTGAAGACTTTCACAGGTGGGGAGAAAATTATAAGGAGGGGTTTAAGGAAATAAGTCCAGAAAGTACAGCCCAGGCAGCTGAAGACTTTGCCACCGATGGGCAAAGGAACCTCAGAAGGCCACAGTTGGACAACAGAGGTGTGGGAGAAGATGCAAAGCTGGATGAGGCTGCAAAGACATGATGCGATAAGGCACTGGAGGGATCGGAAGATAACAGAGCACAAATATGTTAAGGGGGTGGGGGGGACGGGCAATCAGTGCAAGTCACTGAGAAGGCAGCAGAGTAAACACGTGAAGGAGAATTCACCATCAAGGTTAAGCTTTCTGTAAAGAATTGCAGAAGATTGCAATCCTAACAGAATAGAAATATAGAAAATAGGTGCAAGAATAGGCCATTCGGCCCTTCGAGCCTGCACCACCATTCAATGAATTCATGGCTGAACATGCAACTTCAGTACCCCATTCCTGCTTTCTCGCCATACCCCTTGATCCCCCTAGTAGTAAGGACTACATCTAACTCCTTTTTGAATATATTTAGTGAATTGGCCTCAACAACTTTCTGTGGTAGAGAATTCCACAGGTTCACCACTCTCTGGGTGAAGAAGTTTCTCCTCATCTCGGTCCTAAATGGCTTACCCCTTACCCTTAGACTGTGACCCCTGGTTCTGGACTTCCCCAAAATTGGGAACATTCTTCCTGCATCTAACCTGTCTAAACCCATCAGAATTTTAAACGTTTCTATGAGATCCCCTCTCATTCTTCTGAACTCCAGTGAATACAAGCCCAGTTGATCCAGTCTTTCTTGATATGTCAGTCCCGCCATCCCGGGCATCAGTCTGGTGAACCTTCGCTGCACTACCTCAATAGCAAAATATCCTTCCTCAAGTTAGCCGACCAAAACTGTACACAATACTCCAGGTGTGGCCTCACCAAGGCCCTGTACAACTGTAGTAACACCTCGGCAAAGGTGGGTAATTGGGGGAGGTTGGTGTACAGAAACAATTCAACTCAAATATGAACAGAAGCGCATGGATTTTGCAGATTAATATTCGTAGAACTCCACCCCAAACTCAAAATGGGAGAACATAGAACAGTCTCAAACAGCACTACAGGTCAGTGCTAAAGGTCACCCTAGAAAGAACAGAATGAAAGCTAATTTGGGAATTGAGTGAGGAGCTGTGGGTTTAGAAGCAGAAAAAGAACATTTGGTTTGACAATGATGTGTGAGTGGGCAATAGAAATGTATCTATACAAAATTAATGAATTAATGAGAAAGATTATGAATCTTAAGTGGAAACGAGCAGCACCAGTAAAAGCCGATAATGAGCCAACAAAAGGGAGAAAAATCGGTAGAGGATGAGGCAAAAATCATTTTATAGAACCCAATCTTTCCAAGATGTACTCTGAATTCAGAGAGACAGTATGAATGATTCAGACAGGATCAATGGAAATCTGAGGCTTGTTGATTGCAGATATACAAGAGATACTTTAGAAGATAAATCAGACAAGTTTGGCGTATGGACTGAAAATAAAAAAGATAATGGCAATCACAAAGTAAGAAATCCTCCCAGAAAATAGTTGACAGTGCCTCTGGAAAGAGCAAGTGGCAACATACTTGACTTGGGTAGTTGAGCCGAAGTCCACACGAACGTAACAGGAGTGGGCCATTTAGCCCCTCGAGCCTATTCCACATTTCAATTAGATTATGGCTAATCTGTACATCAACTGCATTTACTTGCTATTAATCCCTTGATACTCTTATCTAACAAAAATCTATCAATCTCAATCTAAACTGACCCAGCATCCGGTCTTATGGGGAGAGTGTTCTACAGCCTTGGCCACAAACTCCATTCTCTAGCCACCGACTCCATCCCTCTCCCTGGCAACTGTCTCAGGCTAAACCAAACTGTTCGCAACCTTGGCGTTGTATTTGACCCCTCGAGATGAACTCCCGACCACATATCCGCTCCATTACCAAACCCGCTTACTTCAGTAACATTGCCCGACTCTGCCCCTGCCCCATCTCATCCGCTGCTGAAATCCTCATCCCTGCCTTTATTACCTCAGACTTGATTATTCCAACACTTTCCTGGCCAGCCTCCCACATTCTACCCCACGTAAACTTGAGGTCATTCAACACTCTGCTGCCCGTGTCCTAACTCTCACCAAGTCCCATTCACCATCACCACTGTGCTCGCTGATCTACATTGGCTCCTATCTGTCAACACCTTAATTTTAAAATTCACATCCTTGTGTTCAAATCCCTCCATGGCGTCACCCCTCCCTATCTCTATTACCTCCTCCAGCCCTATAACCCTTCAAGATCTCTGCACTCTTTCAATTCTAGCCTTTTGCGCATCCTCGATTTTAATCGCTCCACCATTGGCGGCAGTGCCTTAAGCTGCCTAGGCCCCAAGCTCTGAAATTCTCTCCCTAAACCTCACTGCCTCTCTCTCTTCATTGAAGACCCTCCTTAAAACTTACCTCTAACCAAGCTTTTGGCTATCTGTCCCAATAGCTCATGCGACTCGGTGTCAAATTTAGTTTGGTAACGCGCCTGTGAAGCACCTTGGAACATTTTACTACATTAAAGGCGCTATAAAAATGCAATTGTTGTTGCTGTTCCAAATTTCCACCACCCTTTCTATGAAAAAGAGCTTCCTGATTTCACTTCTGAGTCCTTTAGTTCTAACTTTAAAATTATGCGCCCTTGTTCTGGATTCCTCCCCAGAGGAAACAGTTTCTCTGTATCCACCCCATCAATCCCCTTTATCATTGCAAAGACCTCATTTAGAACACCTTTTAACATTTTAAACTCAAGGGAATACAAACCAAGTTTATGCAACCTGTCTTTATAATTTAACACTAACAATTGCAAGCAAGATATTGAAATACAAGTTTCCCCTCTAACTGTAAAACCAAGCTAATAAGTAAATTGTTAGTGTGTTCAACCGCATTGCAAGAGTGTGAAACTAGACCTTGTACCCTGAAGTATGGTTCTTCAAACATACTAAAAACTAGTGAAGGAAACAAATCACTAATGAGGGTCCCAGAAGAACAAAAAAAATAGGAGAAATGATGGCACCGATTATGCAAAAAATGACATACTGTGAGCACATTATTCACGGGTCCAAAGGAAAATCACTGGGGTTGTTACCATCTGTAAAAGTTGATGTCAACAGAGTAAGAGAAAGAAGCGTGTGTCTAGATGATATGATGCAACGAAGGATTGTAACATGTGGCTGGTGCAATACACCTATGAAAGTGAAGTGCACTAATCGGCAGCCTCCGAGGAAGAGGGCACACATAAAAAGACCATGGATATTGAATCAAGATAGCATTGGGTTCAGCTGTTAATATCCAAAGTCAAATCGTCTGCCAACACTCACTGTCGAGGATCACACATGTAGAATGGACATTTTGACAAGGTAGCACAGGGTTCCCAGTACCCATATAACTAGATTTCAGCACGAGTCAGCAGATTCATGCAAGAAAGAAATTGGGGGCTGGGGAGGTTTTGCATTACATGACACAAACAAGTTTAAATGTCTTACAAAACTACAATAAATGGCACAAAGATGTGTAAAACTTCCTTCTGCATTCCCGGTGATACTCATGGTCTACAAAGTGCTCAAACCAGCAAAAAACTAGTAGCCATCTTCCAAGTCCTTCAGTAGAACAGATATTCTTTCACTGCAGACAGAGTTCATCTATTGTAATACACTAACTATATGTCTCTCTAATAAAAAGTCATCTCAATAAACTAGCAGTGATCATGCCAGAATTGATCTTTCCGTCTGAACATAAAGTACAGCAGATTGGTGATCAGGAACAAAAAACAAACCGAGAAAACAATTCTGAAAAGTTTCTCCAGAGTTCAACTATCTGTCTTGTGTTTTGTATGCACCCATCACTCTCAGATATGGCACCTCAAAGTGTCACACTTTCTAACATACAAAATAATCCTTTTTTGAAAAAAGCCAGTTATTTAATGGTGAATTAGGATTCGAAGTCGGAAATTCATAAACCACTCCAACTGCCCTTTCAGCACAGACGAGATAGCCAAATGGTCTGATTCGGTGTTGTTACATTCTTTGATTTCAAATACTTGCACGTAGATATAATTAACTGGATTTGCTTATTTGGACATTCCGAAAAGAGAGTACCTGAGCAGTGACCTTAACAGGACACACCAGATTAAGCAGAGCTCTATTTTAGCAGCTAAACATTAGAACAGTGGTCCAGATCACAAAGTAGCCATCAATGAAGATCAGCTAGTATTACAAAAATCTAGATATCCTGGAGCAATTATAAAGCTATGATTTCCAATTGGGTGCTTGAAGGCAACTACAAGTTCTTATCTCCGCAGTTGTAGCTCATTGTATCAATTAGATTACTGCTTTATAACGATAGTCAGATACTCATTATTTATCTACTTGTTCATTTAAAGTTTGACTTTTGTTAGCCATCTACTTTCAGAGCAGGCTGTGCAATTGGTTTCTCACGATACCTTCGAAGTAAAAGCAACTCATTTCGAACAGACTGTATTAATTAAAGCTGGAACTGTATTACACCCAGGTAAAACCAAACCTGTGTGAGGACCTCCTAAAAAGAGGCTGATACCTTAAGGCTTTGGTGCACTCAATAATCTTTGAATTATACAGACACCTTTACATTGGTGCTGACCTAAAACAACTTTGCATTTATGTGATAGAGGCAATCTAACCACGCTAAATGAACACTTCCACGACTGAAAGCCATCAAGACTAATATGACCAAATTACAGATTATTTAGACAAGGCATGCCTCATGCCCTGGACTATAAAAGTAGACTCAAACTGTACTATTCTGTTGTCCAGAGGGCATTACCAAAGCATCAGATATCAGCACCAAATGCCATGGTGCAAGACTGATTAGACAAACTTACTTAATAGAGCTTATTTTATATAGACACACTGAGGACTTTACAGGGTGGTGAACAGTGAGATGACACTAAGCAAGGAGAAGAAAGGGAAGAGGATCCGACGGAGGCAAAACTTGCCAAAAAGCAGTTTAACGATGATTTTTGGAGCAGAATATTCTTTGAGCCATTATCCAGGCACTGAAGCCAATTATAGAGCGCCCACTCCCTCCTTTGCAAAGCCAGCTAACAGACTGGGAAACAAGTCTGTGCCTTCTGGGCCATGCTAAGAGAAGGCCAGAATGCTGCTACACAAAAAGGATGCAAAAATGAAGAGTCAGCACAGGTTGCTCTCACACACCTGGTCATCTCGAGCATGGAATTGGCAGCGTATTGAAAACAGGTCGCCAATCCACCCTTTGCCCTTTGAGGTGTTGCAGGAAGTGGAGGGGACTAGAGGGGAGAAATAAAATACTTTTTTTTTTAAGTATGATACTCAAGGAAGTTTTAAGTAGCTCTGTGACAACTTGAACATATCACAACTGTGAATGCTCATGAAAGAGTACTGAACACCTAATGGTTGCTCAGTTAATTACTTGCCTTTTATAGTGCTTTAAGCAGCAATGGGGGAGTAATGCCAATATAAACCAATCTTTCAGATGGGTGATATCTGTTAGATTATTTATCTTTTAGAATGGGATTCACATCAACAACACCTGCCACTTGAACCTTCACATACAGCTGCACATTGCTCCACTCAAGTCAATGACGGGACTCACCCGCAGACAGGTCTGGTGAAAATCCTTCAACCTGGCATACACTGCTTTGAAACGACTTTTGTTGTTGTTGGAACAATTTACTGATTGATCTCGTCACTAACAGTACGGTACCACACCCGCCCCCTACCATATATGGGCACCCTAGGCCGTGGGACTGTGTATGGAGGGGGAAAAACATCAATACAGGAATCTCAAAAGGTATATGTCTGTACTTTATCTAGATAGAGAAATGCTTCAAGAACTTGCATGTAAAAAGCATCGCAGCGCATACAGAGGATGTCCCAACAAGCCTCAAAGCCATGAAGTACTTTTGAGTTTTGCAGGTAAACGTGGCAGGCAATTTACAAAAGGCAAGTTCCGCAAAAAAGCCAATGTGTTGATCAGTTATTCTGTTTTTGATGTTGGTTGAGAAAAAGTGTTGGTTGCAATTAAATGAGAACTCTGTACTCTTTCAAACTGTACTATGAGATATGTTATATACACCCGAACAAGCAGATAGCACCTCAATTTAATATCACATCCAAGAGGCACTATCAAGGTAGCATTCCCCAAGTCTCCGTCCTGGAGTGGGCACTCAACCCACAACATTCTGTCCCAAAAGTTAAAAGTGCTATAACTAAGCCAAGTTAAAACTTTATTTCCAAGATATGGCTTCTTCAACACTCCCTACATATTGCCTTCTTTAGAACGGCTGCTCACATGAGGTCTATGAACAGAGATCCTGTGCACAATGCCTCCAACCAATGTATCATCGTGACGTTCTACTTTTGGGACAAGGAGTGCTTTATCTACACAATGTTTACCGACACCACCAGTGACTGCACTGGAAAGTAATTATTTGTATGTGAAGCACTTTGGGACATGATTTGGTACTAAATAAATACTTTCTTAATGGGCCCCAACACAGAATTGTTTTTCTGCACTGTGAAGCAAATACAACCTATTTTTGGTGTCTTATTAAGAACATAAGAAATAGGAGCAGTAGGAGGCCATTCGGCCCCTCGAGCCTGCTCCACCATTCAATAAGATCGTGGCTGATCTGATCTTGGCCTCAACTCCACTTTTCTGCCCGCTCTCCATAACCCTCGACTCCCCTGTAATTCAAAAACCTGTATCTCCCGCTTAAATATATTCAATGACTCAGCCTCCACAGTTCTCTGAGGCAGAGAATTCCAAAGATTCACAACCCTCAGAAGAAATTCCTCATCTCAGTTTTAAATGGGCGACCCCTTATTCTGAAACTATGCCCCCAGTTCTAGATTCCCCCATGAGGGGAAACATCCTCTCTGCATCTACCCTGTCAAGCCCCCTCATTATCTTATGTTTCAACATCACCTCGTATTCTTCTAAACTCCAATGAGTAGAGGCCCAACCTGCTCAACCTTTCTTCATAAGACAATCCCTTCATCTCAGGAATCAAACCTAGTGAACCTTCTCTGAACTGCCTCCAATGCAAGTATATCCCTCCTTAAATAAGGAGACCAAAACAGTACGCAGTACTCCAGGTGTGGTCCCACCGACGTCCTGTACAGTTGTAGCAAGACTCTCTTTTTAAACTCTATCCCCCTTGCAATAAAGGCCAACATTCCATTTGCCTTCCTAATTACTTGCTGTACCTGCACACTAACTTTGTATTTCGTGTATGAGGACCCCCAGATCCCTCCATACCGCAGCATTTTGTAATCTCTCTATTTAAATAATAATTTGCTTTTTTATTCTTCCTACCAAAGTGGATGACCTCACATTTTCCCACATTATACTCCATCTGCCAAATTTTTGCCCACTCACTTAACCTATCTATATCCCATTGCAGATTCTGTGTGTCCTCCTCATAACTTGCTTTCCCACCTATCTATGGGCCCAATTTTGGCCATGATTCGCATCAATTTTTTGGAGTAAGTTGTTTTTCCTGGCATAAGTTAAAAAATACCATTTTCCCCAAAAGATTTGCTCCAGAATAAGTCAGTTAGGTATGATTTTTTTTTAGTTCAGTTATTTTTTTCAAAAGGGGGCATTCCCAGACACTTAGGCCAGTTTTGGCCATTTATGCCACTTTGGCCAGCTAAAACTTACACCAAATCGACTTAAGTCAGCGTATTTAGCCAGCTCTGAAAAACCTTGCGGGCAGTGAAGAATTCGGCGCAGGTTAGTACATTTAAAGCACCAAGACGTACAAACTAAACAAAGCACAAAAATAAGCATTCAATAACAAATAAAATACAAGGAAGCGGAGGACCTGCACTAAGACTTAAAGAAATAAACAAACTACAAAAAGTTAATAAGCAATCAATCAATAATAAAAATAGAAGTCCTACCTTTTAAAAAAAAATTGATTCTGGCATAAAGTGCCCCCTCACCCCCATCAAAACACTCTCTCTCTCTCAAAAAACACTACTACACCCCGCAATCAAAACTCTCCTCACTAAACAAAGCATAACCATCAATAAATAAAAATCAGCCGGCCGGCCGGTGCGGGAGGCCACTCGGCCGGGGATAGGTGCGGCGAGATCGGGCGTCCCTTCGGCCGAGGATAGGGGCTGCGAGCATCGGGTCCTGCTCAGAGCCCACAGGACACGCTGGGCGAGCGAGGAGCATGCGCGCAGACTTCACTGCGCATGCACGCAGCTGCCAGCAGTGCTTTCTGCACTGGGCTGTTGTTCCGCCCGCACTTCACTATCTATGCCACGCTGGGACACTGGAGACTCGGCAGAGCGGGCAGGACAGGGCCACTTTATTTTGGCACCGTTTCCAGCGCGCAAAGTCGGCGCATTTAAGGTAAGTGTGCTAAAAAAAGGGGTTGGGAAAAATTGGGCCCTTTGTATCAACAAATTTGGCTACATTACACTCAGTCCCTTCACCCAAGTCATTTAGATTGTAAATAGTTGAGGCCTCAGAACCGATCCTTGTGGCACCCCACTAGTTACCATTTGCCAACCTGAAAATGACCCATTTATCCCCACTCTGTTTTCTGTAGCCAGACAATCCTCTATCCATGCTAATATATTACCCTGTAAGCTCTTACCTTGTGCAGTAACCTTTTATGTGGCACCTTATCAAATGCCTTCTGGAAATCCAAATACACATCCACTGGTTCCCCTTTATCCACTCTGCTCGTTACATCCTCAAAGAACTCTAGCAAATTTGTCAAACACAATTTCTCTTTCATAAAACCATGTTGACTCTACTTTGTATTATGATTTTCTAAATGTCCTACTTCCTTAATAATGGATTCCAGCATTTTCCCAACAACAAATGTTTGGCTAACTAGTCTACAGTTTCCTGCTTTCTGTCTCCCTCCTTTCTTGAATAGGGGCGTTACATTTGGGATTTTCCAATCCACTGGGACCTCTCCAGAATCCAGGGAATTTTGGAAGATTACAACCAATGCATCCACTATCTCTGCAGCCACTTTTTTTTTAAAAATGGCCCTAGCATGCAGGCCATCAGATCCAGGGAACTTGTCCACCTTTAGTCCCATTAGTTTGCCTAGTACTTTTTCTCTAGTGATGGTGATTGTTTTAAGTTCCTCCTTCCCTATAGCCCCTTGATTATCTATTATTATTGGGATGCTTTTAGTGTCTTCTACCTGGAAAACCGATACAAAATATTTGTTAAAAGTCTCTGCCATTTCCCTGTTTCCCATTATTATTCTTGCAACTGAAATCTGTTCACTGAAAAATTAAAACTAGCCCAGACATCTTCACTGGATCTTTACAGCATCTAGTCTGGTACACATTAGTGCAAGTCATTTCGTATAAAATAAACTGAAATCTTAAAAGTGGATCAGTATAGAGAAGTATACAGGACATTTACTGCCTTCTAGAGGTCTACTCTATGCTTTTGAAACTTCTACCAGCTGCCATGGAAGAATAACTTTAAACCACTACTCAGCAGTTACTGGTGAAATCCACGTCACAATTAGAAAGATGGCATTGTGCTAAAGCATGGAAGAGGAGGAACTATAGATGGCATATAAATCCCATGCCGATCACCAACTGCCATGTGCCTTGCAAAGTTAGACCAGCCAAGTTTCCTTACTGGCTTCCTCAGAACACAGGAACACTCAGCTGGTAGACTCAAAAGGCAAAATGGAAACCCCAATTAAAGAAACAGCCCTTTA
Organism: Pristiophorus japonicus; assembly: GCF_044704955.1. Taxonomy (NCBI): domain Eukaryota; kingdom Metazoa; phylum Chordata; class Chondrichthyes; family Pristiophoridae; genus Pristiophorus; species Pristiophorus japonicus. The sequence goes on along the minus strand of NC_091989.1, from coordinate 89,828,353 downwards.
TTTCACTGGGTTGCTTCTCCAGGTTAATAACAGAAATTTCCATACTATGGATGGAGGCAAGTTAAAATTTCCCTCAAACGCTCTCACTTTTAGTTGCATTTCAATTTCATGAGCATTGTCTGGACGGTGCTACAAATCAGGAAAAAAAATAATCAGTTTCTATTTTTGGGATAATCAGGTGGCCAGTTAATAGTCTCCCGATCGCCAGGGCTCAATATTATTCAACTTTATCCAACTTGTTGCCCTCATTAATTTTCTCCCTGATCTTGACTCATTGGTGGAACGCATGTCTGCAGGTACAAGTCACTCTGATACTTCATGCAAGCCTTCAGTGAGTGCCAGCAAGCTACTGAACAGCCAAGCCCATCCTCTGCCCTCACTTGAGCTCTACATGTACCACACTTTCAGCAGGGTGAGTAGATGGCAATCAAGAGCTTGAATTGACTGATTTTTCCCTCCCCTAATTCGAGGCATTTAGCCAGCAATCACTCTCCCCATCATCCATCCGTCCCGTCCTTCCTAATCCGAGGCGGTTAGGCAGCAATCACTCTCCCCCTCCCCCCCCCCCCCCACCACCCTCCCCCCCCCCCCCTCCACTTATTAAGCGTAGATGTGTTGCGGAAGATTGGAAAGTGGCCAATGTAGTATCCACTTTTTTTTTTAAAAAGAGCTGATCCAAGTATTTACTGGCCAGTTAGCTTAACATCTATCATAGGTAACATTTGAGTCCTGAAGGATGAAATTACCACATATCTAAGAGAAACCAAGTGAAAATAGCCAGCACACATTTCAAAAGGGACAATCATGCTTGACAAACCTCAGTATTCTTTAAAGAGGTAACATACATAGTAAATGGGAAAATGCAATGGATGTAGTGTACCATGGACTTCAGGAAAGTCCACGACAAGGTACCACATGGGAAATTACTGAGGAAGAAGGGGTGTGGAATTAGGAGATGGATAACAAACAGGATTAAAAATTGGTTAGCAGGGAAAAACAGAGTCGGCGTTAAGGGCAGCTTTTCAGAGTGGTTGGAAGTGGGCAGTGGTGTCCCTTGGAGTTCAGTTCTGGGACCACTTCTGCTCACTGCGTCGATCACAGATTTGGATACAGACCCAGAGTGAGTGGTGTAAAAATGTGCAAATGATACAGTAGTTCATTCTTTAGAAGACCAAAGGAAACTGCAAAGGGATATTGATAAGATGGGAAAATGGCCTAAAAATGGCAGATGGAATTAAATGCAAGTGAAAGATGATGCATTTTGGTAAATGAAAATGGGCAGTAATTATACTGAGGCTCTGTGCGGTGGAAGAACAGAGACTTGTGGATTATAAGTTGACAGGACATTAAAGGCAGCAGCTCATGTTGAAAAGGCTAAAAAAAAAAGCTAATGGAAATCTAGGTTTTATCTCAAGAGGTGTCGAAAACAAAAAACAAGAGGTAACGATGAGACTATACAAAACCTTAAGACCTCAGTTAAGATTACAGTGAGCAGTATTGGGCTCCCCACTGTTGGAAAGATATAGAAACATAGAAAATAGGTGCAGGAGTAGGCCATTCAGCCCTTAGAGCCTGCACCGCCATTCAATATCATGGCTGATCATTCCTTCAGTACCCCTTTCCCGCTTTCTCTCCATACCCCATGATCCCCTTAACCATAAGGGCTATATCTAACTCCCTCTTGAATATATCCAATGAACTGGCATCAACAACTTTCTGTGGTAGAGAATTCCATAGGTTAACAACTCTCTGAGTGAAGAAGTTTCTCCTCATCTCAGTCCTAAACAGCCTGCTCCTTATCCTAAGACTGTGTCCCCTGGTTCTGGACTTCCCCAACATCTGGAACATTCTTCCCACATCTAGCCTGTCTAGTCCAGTCAGAATCTTATATGGAGGCTTTCAAGAGAGTACAACACAGATTCACTAGAATATCACATTGGATTCCAACATGGACTCCCCCCACCCTCCCCAACCTTCCCCCTCTGAACTACTCCCTGGTCACGACTGAGAACCATTGCTGTGATGGTACCTGCTCAACTCTACTGTTCCAAGGAAACACTAAAATCAAATTTATGTTCCTTTAGAATAAAAATATGCTTTAAAAAAGGATGGGAAAATTCATCACCAATAATCAATCAAGCCTCAAGCTTAAAACATTTCTGAAGGGGGAAGTTCAAATTTGACAGGTTCTTCAGCTAAAAGGGATCGACACTCAAATGGAGATAGGTATCTATTTTAAGTGGGCATTAGTTTACCCTAAACGGACTTTCTCCCTTTTTTCCCTCTGCTCATGGGCTCTTTTGGGTATGGTCCCATACGCACCCAAGTGGGTCATTCTTGTGTTTTAATGATCAAATCCACAAGTGGCTTCAGTTAGCTGTCCGAAAGAGGGATTATAACAGCTTCTGTTTCTGAGTTGAGTGCAATTAGTTCCAACTCCTCTACTTTGAAGCTCTAGCAGTGGCCTTTACGTGAACATAAGAACATAAGAATTAGGAACAGGAGTAGGCCATCTAGCCCCTCGAGCCTGCTCCGCCATTCAATAAGATCATGGCTGATCTGGCCGTGGACTCAGCTCCACTTACCCGCCCTCTCCCCGTAACCCTTAATTCCCTTATTGGTTAAAAATCTATCTATCTTTGATTTGACAAAAATGAGCTAGCCTCAACTGCTTCCTTGGGCAGAGAATTCCACAGATTCACGACCCTCTGGGAGAAGAAATTCCTTCTCAACTCAGTTTTAAATTGGCTCCTCCGTATTTTGAGGCTGTGCCCCCTAGTTCTAGTCTCCCCTGCCAGTGGAAACAACCTCTCTGTCTCTATCTTGTCTATCCCTTTCATGATTTTAAATGTTTCTATAAGATCACCCCTCATCCTTCTGAACTCCAACAAGTAAAGACCCAGTCTACTCAATCTATCATAAGGTAACCCCCTCATTTCTGGAATCAGCCTAGTGAATCGTCTCTGTACCCCTTCCAAAGCTAGTATATCCTTCCTTAAGTAAGGTGACCAAAACTGCACGCAGTACTCCAGGTGCGGCCTTACCAATACCTTATACAGTTGCAGCAGGACCTCCCTGCTTTTGTACTCCATCCCTCTCGCAATGCTTACCTGCTGCACTTGCAAACTAACTTTTTGGGATTCGGCAGCACATATACTAAAATTGGAACGATACAGAGAAGATTAGCATGGCCCCTGCGCAAGGATGACACGCAAATTCGTGAAGCGTTATTCTAAAAGAGTTTCATGCACAAGGACCCCCAGGTCCCTCTGCACCACTGCATGTTGTAATTTCTCCCCATTCAAATAATATTCCCTTTTACTGTTTTCTTTCCCCAAGGTGGATGACCTCACACTTTCCGACATTGTATTCCATCTGCCAAACCTTAGCCCTTTCGCTTAACCTATCCAAATCTCCTTGCAGCCTCTGAGTCCTCTACACAACCCGCTTTCCCACTAATCTTAGTGTCATCTGCAAATATTGTTGCACTACACTCTGTCCCCTCTTCTCGGTCATCTATGTATATTGTAAACAGTTGTGGTCCCAGCACTGATCCCTGTGGCACACCACTAACCACTGATTTCCAACCGGAAAAGGACCCATTTATCCCGACTCTCTGCTTTCTGTTCGCCAGCCAATTCTCTATCCATGCTAATACATTTCCTCTGACTCCGTGTACCTCTATCTTCTGCAGTAACCTTTTGTGTGGCACCTTATCGAATGCCTTTTGGAAATCTAAATACACATCCATCGGTACACCTCTATCCACCGTTATATCCTCAAAGAATTCCAGTAAGTTAGTTAAACATGATTTCCCCTTCATGAATCCATGCTGCATCTGCTTGATTGCACTATTCCTATCTAGATGTCCCGCTATTTCTTCCTTAATGATAGTTTCAAGCATTTTCCCCACTACAGATGTTAAACTAACCGGCCTATAGTTACCTGCCTTTTGCCTGCCCCCTTTTTTAAACAGAGGCGTTACATTAGCTGCTTTCCAATCCGCTGGTACCTCCCCAGAGTCCGGAGAATTTTGGTAGATTATAACGAATGCATCTGCTATAACTTCCGCCATCTCTTTTAATACCCTGGGATGCATTTCATCAGGACCAGGGGACTTGTCTACCTTCAGTCCCATTAGCCTGTCCAGCACTACCCTCCTAGTGATAGTGATTGTCTCAAGGTCCTCCCTTCCCACATTCCTGTGGCCTGCAAATTTTGGCATGGTTTTTGTGTCTTCCACTGTGAAGACGGAAGCAAAATAATTGTTTACGGTCTCAGCCATTTCCACATTTCCCATTATTAAATCCCCCTTTTCATCTTCTAAGGGACCAACATTTACTTTAGTCACTCTTTTCCGTTTTATATATCTGTAAAAGCTTTTACTATTTGTGAACCATATTTTAAATTGCTGGCTCAAAGATAAAGCTTGTGTGAATTATTGCAAACTTCTTTTAAAAATGCAAAACTCTATAAAAAGGTCAAAAAGTAGATTTTTAAAAAGCATGGACCTCAATTTTCTCAAACTTGATTTTTTTTTAATTGTTTGAAATTTGATATACCTGTTCCAAAATGTGAATCTTGACAGCTGACAGAGCATCCCAGTCCAGTCACAACTTGCCCTCTCCAATGTCAATGTGTGTAACTTCCAGCAGAGGTCAACACTCCGAGGAGCAAGATCGCTGGCAACTTCTCGTTCCCAAATCCAGTGTATGGAGACCAAAAACAGCATCAAACTGCTGCTTTCCCTGACTGCCAATTCACCACAGACCCGGGATCAAAGCTGGGACCTATCTAATCTGGATGGTTTGGCTACTCACTGGATAAACTTGCTGAGCAGTCAGGGAGCATGGTATGCAAATTTATGTATCAATAAAACTTTACTGTCAATCTCCCCCAATGATTCAGCTGGTTATGGTAGAGTTGCTGAGCCATACTGGCCAGGAACATCAGAGAGCCGATCCCAGATCTATGCTCAGTTGGCTGATCTCAATTGGGATGCCTTTGGAGGTGCTCTTCAGCTTCAACACCTCCAGGTGAAGAAGGGAAAACAAAACTGCTAGTATTCCCAACTGTAACCATCTTGCAATGACCTTCCCTGTAAATGGATGTGTAGTTTTCAAGTGATGCGAGGACGTGGTCAGCTTGATCAGCCCATCCCTCTGATTAAATAACCCGCCTACACTAACAAATGAAGAATGGCCACTTTGTAGAGGTAGCAAAGTGCAACCAACATCCATGGAACTATACCACAGCAAGGAAGACAGGGAAATAAATTATCCAGAGAGAATAAAACTTGTGTGTGTCGTATTGTGGTCTATTGAGGTTTTTTTTTTAAGTGTACTCTGTGCATTGTCAAATCCTATCTGTACGAAGTCAAAAACTTCACACTATGCCAAATATTAGCAAAATCTCTTGAAAACCTTTTATATGTCCAAGAAAAAAATGCCATTTTATGATTGTTTTTATATATTAATTTTTAAGAAACCAGAGTAACCATCTACATTTCTTTCACGAGTGCTTAAACACAATAAGGCATTATATGTATAAGTATTGAAAACCCCTGCACCTGAAAGATACAAAGCATCTCACAAACTCCAGATTGAATCTTTTTTCCCATGGTTTTATACTTGGTGCAAAATGGAGAGCACATAAAGGTATTTTTTTTTTTAAAACAAGTATAACAGAATCACCAAGGCTATTTGAGGATATCAATACCCATAAATGAGAGTTCACAGTGGATAGCAATACTGTGTCTTATTTAGATTGAATGCAATCAGACTTAATTCCCCTTTAGCCAGTAGAGATATGACACCCATCCAAGTGGGTGAGGAGACTGATTGGGCAGCAAGATAAGGGAGATTAGGTACAAAACCTTTTTTGTCCATTAAAAATAAAAGGGAATCTCACCAAGGGGAAAAAACTGTGATTGGGTTTCTGTTGTGCCGCCTTACTATATTGCCCCCGCCCCATTGTTGTTGATCCACTATACTTTTTGCTTAAATAGTTCTGACAACTGGGAGCTGGCTAGACTTGATTTGCGAGGCCAACTTCACTTGCAACTTAATAATTCTGACGCCAAATGCGAGGGTCTCAGCACTTATTCATTAGTCTTAATGTTCTTAGTCCCACCAAGGCTGATTCTCTTCTTAAAGATTACACATTCCATCTCAGTTACTGCTTTTCTAAATGTGTTTGTAAAAAATTCACTAAATGTCAGAACTCACCGAGTCGTTTAGTTTAACTTTTGAATCATGACAAAAACTAGTGGGATTTAAATTATAAATTAACTTATGAAAGGTCATCGACCTGAAACGTTAGCTCGGTTTCTCTCTCCACAGATGCTGCCTGATCTGCTGAGCATTTCCAGCATTTTATTATTGCCGTTGCTGTTATATAAATAATCCTCTTTTTTTCATTTTCATAATGGTTAATGTAAAAACATAGAAGTAATGAAGTAATAAAATTGCATCTTTCTTTGTAAAAGTACAGCACAATTTCAAGCTGCAGATAGCTTCTGAAGTCGAGCCTTTTTCTCATGCTCCTTTAGACCTCAATTCAGTTTTTCTATTCCAATTGCTTAAAAACAAAAATCTCATCAACAATTTTGCCTGTGCAGTGCCCATTCAACTGCTTGGCATTTCCTATAACTCCCATTTCCCTCCAATAGCTAACACACGTGTACTCAACTTTTCACAAGTAAGTGAGGAAGACTGCATTTACATGGCACTTTCAAAGAATGATTTGCTTTTGGAGTCCATGGACTTATGAAAAGCAAAGCTAAACAACTTAGAGAAGTTCCTCTCTATTAACTTGAAAGTTGGACTAAATGACCCAGGAGGTTAGTTAACTGAAGATAGAATAGAATTTTTTTTTAAAGTGTAGCCAGTGCATTAAAAGTTGGGAACCTAATGAGTCATTGCTAGGTTGTCAATGAATCTGTATATGTTGCTTAAAATCTTTTTGTAGACTTACTATTCAAATCAAACAGTTCAAAACTTAATTGTGAAAGATACATCATTAAAATTCAAAATCTCGCTGAAAGGAATCACTTTCAAAAGTATTTCTATATACCATAGACACACCAACTCCTTTCCTTCCCTTCCCCCACTTTTTGCTGATCCCTTTACTAGGCCTCACTCCTGAATGAGTTAGTAACTCACACCGAGTTACGCATTGTACAAAAAGTGTAACGTTTCTTAAACATTAAAAAAAACTTCCTCCCTATCTCATTCAATAACTAAGTAACTCACGTCTGAGAGAGTTTGCTTTAAACGTTTTAATGCAATTTCTGATCATTAACTTTTTGTAGGCCCAGACTTCACCATGTGAGTTTCTAATCTCCCCTGTTGGCTTGTTATTGTTATTCGCGTTATTATTAAAGAGGGCGATCAATCTGCAGGAGTTGCCCCTCCACCAGGAGTTGCTTTTTAAATTAAGTTACATTACAGTTTCTCTGACACACACACACACACTTTCTCTCTCTCGCGAATGCAGCAGGCCTCAGGCTCACGGGACCTCTAGTACATTGTGTGCGGGACTCGTTTCTCGGCAAACTCACATGAGAGATCTCCTGCTGGCTGGACTTGTAATTCTTCTTGGTCAGGTTGTCCACAAGGTAGCTGATTTGAGACAAGGCCAGCGATAACGAGTCAAGATTCATTGCTGGTCGGGGCGGTCAGCTGAGGAAAGCGGGAAATGGTCATTATTCCCCTTTCTTTTACTGGAAAAAGAAAAATTGCTCCTTTCTTTTCAGCGCCTTTCGTCTCTCTCTTAAATCTATAAAGCGATGGAAGGAAGGAGGGTTGGCTCCTTCTGATAAATGTTCTCACGGGAAGAGTCCGGTGGTGGCGACTTGGTGGTCACTTCGCCAAAAAAAAGTGTTTGGGCTCCGCTTCCGCTCAGACTTGGCCCCGCGAGTGTGTGTGTGTGTGTGTGGTGGGGGGCTCTCTCTCACTCTCTCCTCACAGCCTGTCCCCGGCTCCTCGCTCACTTCACTTCGCTCCCGCTGCTCCTCCTCCTCCTTCTCCGTGTCGCCTGAACATGGCGCTGCTTTTTTTTTTAAAAAAGAGCCGGCGGAGTAAAATGGAAAAGAGAGAGAGAGAGAGAGAGAAGGGGAAAGGGGGGGGGGGGGGGGGGAGGCTGGAGTGGGTGGGAAGAGGAAGCGAGAGAGAGCGCGGGGCCTGCGGCCTGGGGGTTGTTGAGGCTCGGGGGGTCTCTCTCTCTCTCTCTCTCTCTCTCTGCCCCACCCCCCCCACCCCAACTCCACTCCTCCGGGGCTGGCTGCTGTCGCTCGGTGCGGGCGGGCGGCAAATGGCGGCAGTGGCGGGGGCCCGGGCTCACTCACCGCGCCATCTTGGAAGCCACCGACACAACAACACACTCACAGGGAAAAATAAAATCCACAAACTCCCGATTGGTGGTTTAAAAAAAAAATGTTCCTCAGAAAAACTTTCAGTTGTCGACCGAATACTTAAATTTAAAAAAATCAACTCTCGCTTCAATTTATTATTTTTTGGGGGGAAAGGCCGCGGAGGGTGGTGTGTGTGGGGGGTGGTTTATATATATTATATATATAAAAAAGGCCCCGATACCACACACAGCAGGAAAACAATCCCGAGCCCGCCGATTAGTCGGCCGATTAGTCGGGCGAGAGCGAGACTGCTCCGAGTGTGGGGAGGGGGGGGAAAGTTGGGGTTTCCGGTGAGCGGCTGCAAAGCGCACGAGTTGTTTTTTTTAAAGTTTGTTATTTTATTTTGGTTTTTTTTTGGCTACGCCTCGCTCTCTCTCTCCGACAGCGTTCGAGTAAAAGTGTCTCCGCTCGGCTCAGCCCCTCCCCTCCCCTCCCCTCCCCCCCACACCGAGCCCCGACACCAGCCCTGCCCCCCTCCCACCCCAGCCCGCAAACCCCGCGCCGCCACAATGGCACGGTCCAAACACTCCTCGCCGCCGCAATGGTACAGGCCAGTCCCCACACACAGACGTACAGACACACACACACTGCGCCACCAGAATGGTACAACCCAGCTCCCCCCCCCCCCCCCCCTCCTCATCCGCCGCCGCCGGCGCACAGGTTGACACACCGTGCCGCCAAAATGGTACAGTCCAGTCCATCCCCCCCGCGCAGACATAGACACACAGCGCCGCCAAAATGGTACAGCCCACCCCCGGCGCGTACACATAAACACACCGCGTCGCCACAATGGTACAGTCCAAACCCGCCCTCGCGCCGCAACAATGGTGCAGTCCGGCGCTCGCGCCGCTTGACCTCCCCCCCACACGGCACGTTACAATATGTTTCTTACAATTAAAACTAAATTACATCGTATCATAAGCTAAGCAACCCCTCCTTCATCAATATTTTATTCAATTTGTTTAAAAAGTAAAAGATATTTGCATCACGTGACGAATAAATCCTGCAGTGTCAGACGTAACGTCAATTTTAAAAAACTTTTTTATCAATTAAAAAACAAACTTGAAACAAATGCCGAGAGGCCGGCGGACGTTATATTTTGATAATGTAATATATATATATGTGTGTGTGTGTGAGGGTGCCGCGAAAACAAGAAAAGTCAAATGGTGGCAGCAAACTTTTAATCACGTGACTGCAATCATGTGATCAGGGGAGTTGGCATCGGCAGCAAATACACAGGCCCCGGACCTATTGCCCTACCCGGGGCTCACCCCCCACACAGGCCCCGGGCCTATTGCCCTACCCGGGGCTCACAGCCCACACAGGCCCCGGGCCTATTGCCCAATCCGGGGCTCACAGCCCACACAGGTCCCGGGCCTACTGCCGTACCCGGGGCTCACTGCCCACACAGTCCCCAGGCCTACTGCCCTACCCGGGGCTCACAGCCCACACAGGCCCCGGGCCTACTGCCCTACCCGGGGCTCACAGCCCACACAGGCCCCGGGCCTATTGCCCTACCCGGGGCTCACAGCCCACGGGCCTATTGCCCAATCCGGGGCTCACAGCCCACACAGGTCCCGGGCCTACTGCCGTACCCGGGGCTCACTGCCCACACAGTCCCCAGGCCTACTGCCCTACCCGGGGCTCACAGCCCACACAGGCCCCGGGCCTACTGCCCTACCCGGGGCTCACAGCCCACACAGGCCCCGGGCCTACAACCCTACCCGGGGCTCACAACCCACACAGGCCCCGGGCCTACTGCCCTACCTGGGGCTCACAGGCCCCGGGCCTACTGCCCTACCCGGGGCTCACAGCCCACACAGGCCCCGAGCCGAGTGCCCTACCCGGGGCCCACAGCCCACACAGGTCCCGGGCCTACTGCCCTACCCGGGGCTCACATTAGACACACATGCCCTGCGGGTCTACTGCCCTACCAGGGGCTCAACCCCACACAGGCCCCGGGCCTACTGCCCTACCTGGGTTTTACTCCCACACAGGCCCTAGGATTACTGCCCTACCTGGGACTCACACCCCACACAGGCCCCGCGGACCTACTGCCCTACCCAGGGCTCACCCCCCACACAGGCCCCGGGCCTACTGTCCTATCCGAGGTTCACAGCACACACAGGCCCCAGGCCTACTGCCCACACAGGCCCCGGGCCTACTGCCCTACCCGTGGCTCACACCCACACAAGCCCCGGGCCTATTGCCCTACCCGGGTCTCACCCCCACACAGGCCCCAGACCTACTGCCCTACCCGGGGCTCACACCACACACAGGCCCAGGCCTACTGCCCACACAGGCCCCGGGTCGACTGCTCTACCCGGGGTTTACAGCCCACACAGGCCTTGGGCCTACTGCCCTACCCGGGGCCCACCCCCACACAGGCTCCAGGCCTACTGTCCTAACCTGGGCTTACCCCCACACAGGCCATGGGCCTACTGCCCTACACGGGGCTCTCAGCCCACACAGGCCTCGGGCCTACTGGCCTACCCTGGGTTTACAGCCCACACAGGCCCCGGGCCTACTGGCCTACCCGGGCTTACACCCACACAGGTCCCAGGCCTACTGCCCTACCCAGGGCTCACAGCCCACACAGGCCCCGGGGCTCACACCCCACACAGGCTCCGGGTCGAGTGCCCTACCCGGGGCTCACACCCCACACAGGCCCCAGGGCTCACACCCCACACAGGCCCGGGCCTACTGCCCTACTCGGGGTTCACCTTCACACAGGCCCCAGGGCTCACACCTCACACAGGCCCCGGGCCTACTGCCCTACTAGGGGTTCACCTTCACACAGGCCCTGGGGCTCACACCCCACACTGGCCCTGGGCCTACTGCCCTAACCGGGGCTCACACCCCACACAGGTCCCAGGGCTCACAGCCCACACAGGCCCTGGGCCTACTGCCCTACCCGGGGCTCACCCCGATACAGGCCCCGGGGCTCACACCCCACTCAGACCCCGGGCCTATTGCCCTACCCCGGGGCTCACACTCCACACAGGCCCTGGGCTTACTGCCCTACCGCGGTGCTCACACCCCAAAGAGGCCCCGGGCCTACTGCCCTACCCAGGGCTCACAGCCCACACAGGCCCCGGGGCTCACACCGCACATAGGCCCCGGGCCTTGCCCGGCCCCGGGCCTTGCCCTACCCAGGGCTCATACCCCACACAGGCACGGCGTTCACAGCCCACACAGGCCTCGGGCCTATTGCCCTATCCTGGGCTTACCCCCACACAGGCCTCGGGGCTATTGCCCTACCCTGGGGATCACAGGCCCCGGCCTACTACCCTACCTGAAGCTCACAGCGTACACAGGCCCTGGGGCTCACAGCCCACACAGGCCCCGGGCCTACTGCCCTACCCGTGGCTCACAGCCCACACAGGCCCCGGGGCTCACAGCCCACACAGGCCCTGGGGCTCACCCCTACACAGGCCTCGGGCCTACTTCCCTACCCCAGGGCTCACACCCACACAGGCCCCGGGCCTACTGCCCTACACCAGCGATCACCCACACACAGGCCCCGGGCCTACTGCCCTCTTACTTTTTGAGTTTCATGTACAAGGACCCCCAGTTCCCTCTGTACTTTTTCAATCTCTCTCCATTTAAATAATTAAAAAAATATACTTCCTACCAAAGTGGATAACCTCACATTTTCCCAAATTATGTTCCATCTGCCAAATTTTTGCCCACTCATTTTGCCTATGTATATCCCTTTGCAGATTCATAGCATCCTCCTCACAATTTGCTTTCCCACCCAGCTTTGTATCACCAGCAAATTTGGCTACATTACACTTAGTCCCTTCATCCATGTCATTAATATAGATTATAAATAGTTGAGGCCCCAGCACTGATCCCTGTGGCACCCCACTAGTTACTGTTTGCCAGCTTGAAAATGACCCATCTTTCCTGACTCTCTGTTTTCTGTTAGCCAATCCTCTATCTATGTTAATATATTACCCTCAAACCCATAGTCTACGTGCACCCGCGACCACGGTTTGGTAGGCCAGGGGCTCAGTGGAGCCTCCCTGGGGGCATTGCTGAGTTGGGCACAAATGGTGCACCTTCGGACGCAGAGCTCCAAGTCCGCGTCAATACCAGGCCACCAGACGTGGGATCTGGCTATGGCCTTCATGAGAGCGATTCCCGGGTGCTCGCGGTGGAGCTCCCGGACAAATGCCTCTCTGCCTCGCAGAGGCATGACTACTCGGCTGCCCCACATCAGGCAGTCTGCTTGTAGCGATAGCTCATGCATGCGCCTGTGAAAGGGTTTTAATTTCTCGGGGCAGGCATTGCGAGCCTCTGCCCAGTCACCGGTTAGGTTTTTACTAAGGATAACGTGGGGGCCGTCCAGGCTCTGATTTGGCGAGCCGTCATGGGCAAACCTGTGGACTCAAAGGCATTGATTGCCATGACTATCTCACAGTCCTGTTCGTCAGACCCTTCCGTGGTCGCCAGGGGTAGCCTGCTGAGCGCGTCGGCACAGTTGTCTGTGTCTGGTCTGTGCCTTATGGTATAGTCGTAGGACGCCAACATGTGTGCCCACCGTTGAATTCGCGTCGAGGCGTTGGCGTTTATTGCCTTGCTCTCGGACAAGAGGGATGTGAGGGGCTTGTGGTCGGTTTCTAATGCGAACTTGGCCCCGAAAAGGTATTGGTGCATCTTTTTGACACCGTACATGCACATGAGCGCCTCCTCCTCTACCATTCCATACCCGCGCTCCACCCGCGAAAGTGACCTGGAGGCATAAGCTATGGGTTGTAATTTGCCCGCACTATTGACATGTTGCAAAACGCACCTGACCCCATACGCTGACGCATCGCATGTGAGAACTAGCTTTTTACCTGGGTCAAAGAAAATCAAAACACTGTTGGAACACAGAAGGTTGCGTGCCTTATTGAAGGCGCGTTCCTGGGCGTCCCCCCAAAACCAATCGCACCCCTTCCTGAGTTGCACGTGGAGAGGCTCCAACAACGTGCTTAAGTTCTGCATAAAGTTCCCAAAGTGATTGAGTAGCCTGAGAAAGGCGTGCAGTTCTGAGACATTCCAGGGCCTGGGTGTCAGGCGAATTGCTTCTGGTTTGGACTCTGTTGGGCGGATTCCATCAGCGGCAATCCTTCTGCCCAAAAATTTAACCTCGGGTGCGAGAAACAGGCACTTGGATTTCTTGACTCGTAGGCCTACCCGATCCAACCGCTTTAGTACTTCCTCCAAATTACGGAGATGAGAGTCGATGTCCCTGCCCGTGATAAGTATGTCGTCTTGAAATACAACCGTCCCCGGGATGGACTTGAGCAGACTCTCCATGTTGCGCTGGAATATTGCAGCTGTTGACCTGATGCCGAATAAGAACATAAGAACATAAGAACATAAGAATATAAGAATTAGGAACAGGAGGAGGCCATCTAGCCCCTCGAGCCTGCTCCGCCATTCAATAAGATCATGGCTGATCTGGCCATGGACTCAGCTCCACTTACCCGCCCGCTCCCCGTAACCCTTAATTCCCTTATTGGTTAAAAATCTATCTATCTGTGACTTGAATACATTCAATGAGCTAGCCTCAACTGCTTCCTTGGGCAGGGAATTCCACAGATTCACAACCCTCTGGGAGAAAAAATTCCTTCTCAACTTGGTTTTAAATTGGCTCCCCCGTATTTTGAGGCTGTGCCCCCTAGTTCTAGTCTCCCCGACCAGTGGAAACAACCTCTCCGCCTCTATCTTGTCTATCCCATTCATGATTTTAAATGTTTCTATAAGATCACCCCTCATCCTTCTGAACTCCAACGAGTAAAGACCCAGTCTACTCAATCTATCATCATAAGGTAACCGCCTCATCTCCGGAATCAGCCTAGTGAATCGTCTCTGTACCCCCTCCAAAACCAGTATATCCTTCCTTAAGTATGGTAACCAAAACTGCACGCAGTACTCCAGGTGCGGTCTTACCAATACCCTATACAGTTGCAGCAGGACCTCCCTGCTTTTGTACTCCATCCCTCTCGCAATGAAGGCCAACATTCCATTTGCCTTCCTGATTACCTGCTGCACCTGCAAACTAACTTTTTTGGGATTCATGCACAAGGAGTGCGGAGGGGAGCGGGTAGGTCCGAAGGCCTCCTCGTAGGACTGCTCCTGGGCACGGCCAAGGGTGCCATCAGCCGGTCCAGGCAGCGGGCGGTCGAGGGGGTCATTCAACCTGACTGCCTGCCTCTCTTCCGCTCTTACATCCGGTCCAGGGTGTCCTTGGAGATGGAGCACGCGGTGTCCACTGGTACGCTCGCGGCCTTCCGCGAGAGGTGGGCACCGGAGGGACTGGAGTGCATCATCACGCCCGGCAACCAAATTTTAATTTGATTTTACGTTTTAAAGTTTAATTTGTTTTAATTGCCGGTGCTTTTAGTGTCCCCCTCCCCTTTTATAGGGGGCACTTGGAAAAATGTGATTTTAGCGCCCAAAAAAAAACCGGGAAAAAAAAGAAAAAAAAACACAAAAAAAGGAAAAAAAAAAAGGGGCCTTGAAAATGTCTGCTGTGTCACCCAGGCGGGTGGCACGGTTTAATGTTTATGTTTTTTTTCAGGTAAACTCAAAAGAGTTTCATGCACAAGGACCCCCAGGTCCCTCTGCACCTCAGCATGTTGTAATTTCTCCCCATTCAAATAATATTCCCTTTTACTGTGTTCTTTCCCAAGGTGGATGACCTCACACTTTCAGACATTGTATTCCATCTGCCAAACCTTATCCCATTCGCTTAACCTATCTAAATCTCTTGCAGTCTCTCTGTGTCCTCTACACAACCCGCTTTCCCACAAATCTTTGTGTCATCTGCAAATTTTGTTACACTACACTCTGTCCCCTCTTCCAAGTCATCTATGTATATTGTAAACAGTTGCGGTCCCAGCATCGATCCCTGTGGCACACCACTAACCACCGATTTCCAACCCGAAAAGGACCCATTTATCCCGACTCTCTGCTTTCTGTTGGCCAGCCAATTCTCTATCCATGCTAATACATTTCCTCTGACTCCGCGTACCTCTATCTTCTGCAGTAACCTTTTGTGTGGCACCTTATCAAATGCCTTTTGGAAATCTAAATACACCACATCCATCGGCACACCTCTATCCACCATGCTCATTATATCCTCAAAGAATTCCAGTAAATTAGTTAAACATGATTTCCCCTTCATGAATCCATGCTGCGTCTGCTTGATTGCACTATTCCTATCTCGATGTCCCGCTATTTCTTCCATAATGATAGTTTCAAGCATTTTCCCCACTACAGATGTTAAACTAACCAGCATATAGTTATCTGCCTTTTGTCTGCCCCTTTTTTAAACAGAGGCGTTACATTAGCTGCTTTCCAATCCGCTGGTACCTCACCAGAGTCCGGAGAATTTTGGTAGATTATAACGAATGCATTTGCTATAACTTCCGCCATCTCTTTTAATATCCTGGGATGCATTTCATCAGGACCAGGGGACTTGTCTACCTTGAGTCCCATTAGCCTGTCCAGCACTACCCCCCTAGTGTCTTCCACTGTGAAGATCGAAGGAAAATAATTGTTTAAAGTCTCAGCCATTTCCACATTTCCCATTATTAAATCCCCCTTCTCATCTTCTAAGGGACCAACATTTACTTTAGTCACTCTTTTCCGTTTTATGTATCTGTTTTTATGTTTTGCGCAAGTTTACCTTCGTAATCTATCTTTCCTTTATTGCTTTTTTAGTCATTCTTTGCTGTTGTTTAAAATTTTCCCAATCTTCTAGTTTCCCACTAACCTTGGCCACCTTATACACATTGGTCTTTGATTTGATACTCTCCTTTATTTCCTTGGTTATCCACAGCTGGTTATCCCTTCTCTTACCACCCTTCTTTTTCACTGGAATATATTTTTGTTGCGCACTATGAAAGAGCTCCTTAAAAGTCCTCCACTGTTCCTCAATTGTGCCACCATTTAGTCTGTGTTTCCAGTCTATTTTAGCCAACTCTGCCCTCATCCCACTGTAGTCCCCTTTGTTTAAGCATAGTACGCTCGTTTCTGACACAACTTCCTCACCCTCAATCTGTATTACAAATTCAACCATACTGTGATCACTCATTCCGAGAGGATCTTTTACTAGGAGATCGTTTATTTTTCCTGTCTCATTACACACGACCAGATCTAAGATAGCTTGCTCTCTTGTAGCTTCTGTAACATACTGTTCTAAGAAACAATCCCGTATGCATTCTATGAATTCCTCCTCCAGGCTACCCCGTGCGATTTGAGTTGACCAATCGATATGTAGGTTAAAATCCCCCATGACTACTGCCGTTCCTTTTTCACATGCCTCCATTATTCCCTTGATTATTGCCCGCCCCACCGTGAAGTTATTATTTGGAGGCCTATAAACTACGCTCACCAGTGACTTTTTCCCCTTACTATCTCTAATCTCCACCCACAATGATTCAACATTTTGTTCATTAGAGCCAATATCGTCTCTCACAACTGCCCTGATATCATCCTTTATTAACAGAGCTACCCCACCTCCTTTCCCTTCTTGTCTATCTTTCCGAATCGTCAGATACCCCTGCATGTTTAATTCCCAGTCTTGGCCACCCTGCAACCATGTTTCTGTAATGGCCACCAAATCATACCCATTTGTAATGATTTGTGTCGTCAACTCATTTACTTTATTTCGAATGCTGCGTGCGTTTAGGTAGAGTGTTTTAATCCTAGTTTTTAAACCATGATTTTTAGTTTTGACCCCTCCTGCAGCCCCTTTATATTCAGTGGCCCTTTTTGTTTTTTGCCTTGGGTTTCTCTGCCCTCCACTTTTACTCATCTCCTTTCTGTCTTTTGCTTTTGTCTCTTTTTTGTTTCCCTCTGTCTCCCTGCATTGGTCCCATCCCCCTGCTATATTAGTTTAACTCCTCCCCAACAGCACCAGCAAACACACCCCCTCGGACATTGGTTCCGGTCCTGCCCAGGTGCAGACCGTCTGGTTTGTACTGGTCCCACCTCCCCCAGAACCTGTTCCAATGCCCCAGGAATTTGAATCCCTCCCTGCTGCACCACTGCTCAAGCCATGTATTCATCTGCGCTATCCTGCGATTCCTACTCTGACTAGCACGTGGCACTGGTAGCAATCCCGAGATTACTACTTTTGAGGTCCTACTTTTTAATTTAGCTCCTAGTCCTTAAATTCGTCTCGTAGGACCTCATCCCTTTTTTTACCTATGTCGTTGGTATCAATGTGCACCACGGCAACTGGCTGTTCTCCCTCTCTTTTTAGAATGTCCTGCACCCGCTCCGAGACATCCTTGACCCTTGCACCAGGGAGGCAACATACCATCCTGGAGTCTCAGTTGCGGCCGCAGAAACGCCTATTTATTCCCCTTACAATCGAATCCCCTATCACTATCGCTCTCCCATTCTTTTTCCTGCCCTCCTGTGCAGCAGAGCCAGCCACGATGCCATGAACTTGGCTGCTGCCCTGATCAGGGTCCCCTGATGAGTCATCCCCCTCAACAGTACTCAAAATGGTGTATCTGTTTTGCAGGAGGATGCACTGCTCTTCCTGCTGGTCTTCTATTCCCTAGCTGGCTGTGTACCCTTCACCTGTGGTAAGACCAGCTCGCTACACGTGCTACTCACGTCATTCTCAGCATCGTGGATGCTCCAGAGTGAATCCACCCTCAGCTCCAATTCCGCAACGCGGACCGTCAGGAGCTGGAGACGGACACACTTCCCGCACACATAGTTGTCAGGGACACCGGAAGTGTCCCTGAGTTCCCACATGGTACAGGAGGAGCATATCATGTGACCGAGCTCTCCTGCCATGACTTAACCCTTAGATACACTTAAATTGTATCGAATGGGCATCGATTGTACATGAAAAGGCCTCGATGTGTGTTGATGGTGCTGAGTAGCTTGGATTCCTCGGTCAATTCTTGCGTCATATATGCAGATGTGAGGTCTAATTTTGAGAAAAGTTTACCTCCAGCCAATGTGGCAAATAAGTCCTCCTCTCTGGGCAGCGGGTACTGGTCCTGTAGGGAGACTCTGTTTATGGTAGATTTGTAGTCCCCACAGATTCATACGGATCCATCAGGCTTCATGACAGGGACGATGGGACTTGCCCAGTCGCTAAATTCCACAGGTGATATAATGCCTTCCCACAGAAGCCTGTCTAGTTCATGTTCAATCTTTTCCCTCATCACATGGGGTACAGCTCTGGCCTTGTGATGGACCGGTCTAGCATCCTGTGTGATGTAGATTTTGACTTTGGCCCCTTTGAAAATGCCCACACCTGGCTGAAAGAGATGTTCAAATCGCTTTATAACTGTTGAGCAGGAGGTCCATTCCTCTAATGACATGGCATGGACATCATCCCATTTCCAGTTTAGTTTTGCCAGCCAGCTTCTTCCCAGCAGTGCTGGAGGGTCTCCGGGGACAATCCACAGGGGAAGTCGGTTCACTGTCCCTTTGTGTGTGACAGAGAACATGGCGCTGCCGAGGACTGGTACGATTTCTTTGGTATAGGTCCTTAGTGTGGTGTCGACCCTTGTGAGTTTTGGTCTGTCTCTTTTGTGCGGCTACAGTTGTTCAAATTGTTGAGCGCCCGTGAGAGATTGACTCGCTCCTGTATCCAGCTCCATGTTGACAGATATCCCGTTGAGTTGGACCCTCATCATTATAGGAGGCGCCCTGTTGTAGGAGCAGCGGCCATTGATCGTGTTGACCCGCTGTACATCGGTGTCCCGGGTACTGTCCCCACTGTCTTCTGGTCCGCTTTCCGACCCATCCGATTCGTATACCAGCCGAGCTGCCGTTTTTTTGCACATGTGGGCCAAATGCCCTGTATATTCACAGTTCCTGCAAACAGCCTGCTGAAATCGACATTCCCTTGACGAGTGCCCACCCCCACACCTCCAGCACAGACTGCTTGCAAAGAATGAGCTGCATCTGGCTGATCTCTATTGACCTTCTCTCAGTTTGTAGTTGATTGCTCTCATTGTGGGTTGATGAGGTGTGAATGGCCGTTCCTGTGGCCCTTGATGGCTACTGTTGCCACTGCTTGCTGTCGAAAGCCTGTTCTGCCGGTTTTGTCTGTGTGTGGGGGTAGCAGCTTTTCTAATGCTGTGAACTCCTTGTTCCATTATTTCGTTGGTTGTCGTACCTGCATTGTAAATCAACCTAATTTCTTCTTCCCCTACCAAGAATGTCTGTGCAACCAGTGCTGCTGCCTCTAAGGTCAGGTTCTTGGTCTCTATGAGCTTTCGGAATATGCCTGCGTGGCCTATTCCTTCAATGAAAAAGTCTCTCAGCATTTCTCTCCTCAGTTCATCGGAGAATTCACATAAACTAGGCAACCTCCGAAGTTCCGCTACGAAGTCGGGTATGCTCTGGCCCACACAGTGTCTGTAGTTGTAGAACCTGTGTCTGGCCATGTGTAGGCTGCTCACTGGCTTCAGGTAGTCTCTTACCAGTGTGCTCAATTCTTGAAACGACTTGCTTGCTGGTTTCCCAGGTGCCAACAGATCCTTCATTAAAGCATATGTTTTCGAGCCACAGCTGGTCAAGAGATGGGCTCTTCTCTTGTCTGCCGTATCATCGCCTAACCAGTCTTTGGTTACAAAGCTTTGCTGGAGCCTTTCTATAAAGTCCTCCCAATTGTCTCCCGCATTGTACTTTTCATCTGATCCATTGTTCGCCATTCTGTGGATTCTGTAATCCCGTAACCCGTCGCCACTGTAAAGTCCTGTCCCCTCAGTACAGATTCACACGAGGCATGTAGTAAAGTCAAGGTCATTCTGGACCTGCCCCTTTTATTTCACAGCTCTGGAATGCTGCACTTGCCTGAGACCTGTGCTTATATACCTGTCTCTTGCAAGTGCACCCCCGGTGGTAAGGTCTGCTGGTGGTTACAGGTCATATCTTATTACAGTCATGTATAGCATGTTGGGATACAGTTATATATAATAATGTAAGATACATGACAATCATCATAGGCAGTCCCTCGGAATCGAAGAAGACTTGCTTCCACTCTAAAAGTGAGTTCTCAGGTGACTGAACAGTCCAATATGGGAATTACAGTCTCTGTCACAGTTGGGACAGACAGTGGTTGAAGGAAAGGGTGGGTGGGACTGGTTTGCCACACGCTCCTTCCGATGCCTGCGCTTGCTTTCTGCATGCTCTCGGCAACGAGACTCGAGGCGCTCAGCACCCTCCCGGATGCTCTTCCTCCACTTAGGGTGATCTTTGGCCAGAGACTCCCAGGTGTCGGTGGGGATGTTGCATTTTATCAAGGAGGCTTTGAGGGTGTCCCTGATGTTGTGTCCTTAGATGCTCTAGTAATGACTCCACGAGGCAATGTGTTGTACTTGAACTGTAGTGACCTGAGTCCTTTATTTGTTAACTCCAGAGTGAGGATCACACCTGGTGGCCTGCCTTTTTATACTAGGCCAGGCACACCTGTACAGGTAACCTACAAGTCTCTCACTGCTGTGCCCTCTGGTGGCACACCTTGTGATAGTACCAACAGTAGCCATGTAGGATACATGACATCACTCTCCCCTGAGCCTTTAGTGCAAATCACCTCTAATTTGACTGTGCTCTGGGCTTAGCTCTATGTGGGCTCTGTCTGGTTGACCCTTGGCAGGTCATTTCAATCTTGGGTGAGTAGTTGGTGCAGTCGCGTGCTGTTGGTTGCTGTTTGTGTGTTGTGTGTGTCCCTGACCACTCCATTCTACCCACCCCCCCACCCCCGCTACATTGATTATGGCGGGGGTCCCAGCATTCATGTACATTCAAGTTCAGGAAAGTGGGTTTTGCATTATTTTTTTGTTCCGTGGTACGACAAGTACATTAGATGCCTTATCGATGCATTGACCGGTGCGTGAGGACAAGCTAGTTCTGGAGCTGCTGGGTTGTGTCCCTGCCGTCTGGTGGCGGCTCCATGCCCGGTGTTGGCAGTGGGAACCCAGTTGGCTCGTGTAGCCTGCTCTCAGGGCTGTTGCCTGGTCCCTAGCGTTGGGCCAGTTCACAGATGCCTGTGACCTCCCTGTCCTTTCTCTGCGCCCTGGGTCGCTGCTGCGCCCTGAGGAGCTGTCGTCTAGCAGTGCACAGGGAACTGCTGACTCGCAGGCCTGAGCGTCGTTTGGTTTGGGATCCTGGCTGGTGCCTGTTTCTTTTGGGGGAACTGTGGTGGGGTGACCCTACATCTAGGGGTATGGCCTTGGTGGCGATGGGATCTGGGGACTACGCCTTGGTACAGTCTGCTCCTTCAGGCTCGTGGCAGTTGATGCCATTGGGTGCCTGAGAGGTGGAGCCGATCAGGGGCATGGTATCGATACCGGTGCCGTTGCCCTGCTGAGGTCGCTTGCTTTGCAGCTCGTGTGTGTTGGCTGCTTGTGCCCACACTCCATGGTGCATGACTCTGGTCCCCAGGACACAGGCTACAGCATTGGGTAGCTCACTGGACCTGTGTGCTCCCGATTGGTGTCTGCCCGCTGCATTGGCTGCGAGCAGTTGAAACCATGCATCGCACAACTTTTCATTACTTATGATGGACACACTATGGGTCCGATTGCAATCGCGCGACTTTTTCTCGTTGGTTATATGTGCACAGTTCAGATCATCAATTACACATTTAACATGATCGCGCGACTTTTCCTCGCTGGTTGCATATATACAATTCAGATTATCAGTTGCACATTTTACATGATCACTTACACTTTATTCCTCTGAACTTAAGGAAAGGTAACTTCGATGGTATGAAACGTGAATTGGCTAGAATAGACTGGCGAATGATACTTAAAGGGTTGACGGTGGATAGGCAATGGCAAACATTTAAAGATCACATGGATGAACTTCAACAATTGTACAGCCCTGTCTGGAGTAAAAATAAAACGGGGAAGGTGGCTCAACCATGGCTAACAAGGGAAATTAGGATAGTGTTAAATCCAAGGAAGAGGCATATAAATTGGCTAGAAAAAGCAGCAAAGCTGAGAACTGGGAGAAATTTAGAATTCAGCAGAGGAGGACAAAGGGTTTAATTAGGAGGGGGAAAACAGAGTATGAGAGGAAGCTTGCTGGGAACATAAAAGCTGACTGCAAAAGCTTCTATTGATATGTGAAGAGAAAAAGATTAATGAAGACAAACGTAGGTCCCTTGCAGTCAGAATCAGGTGAATTTATAATGGGGAACAAAGAAATGGCAGACTAACTGAACAACTGCTTTGGTTCTGTCTTCACTAAGGAAGACAATAATCTTCCGGAAATACTAGGGGACCGAGGGTCTAACGAGAAGGAGGAACTGAAGGAAATCCTTATTAGTCAGGAAATTGTGTTAGGGAAATTGATGGGATTGAAGGCCAATAAATCCCCAGGGCTTGATAGTCTGCATCCCAGACTACTTAAGGAAGTGGACCTAGAAATAGTGGATGCTTTGGTGATCATTTTCCAAAAGTCTGTCGACTCTGGATCAGTTCCTATGGACTGGAGGGTAGCTAATGTAACCCACTTTTAAAAAAAGAAGGGAGAGAGAAAACAAGTAATTATAGATCGGTTAGCCTGACATCAGTGGTGGGGAAAATGTTGGAATCAATTATTAAAGATGAAATAGCAGCTCATTTGGAAAGCAGTGACAGGATCGGTCCAAGTCAGCATGGATTTATGAAAGAGAAATCATGCTTGACAAACCTTTTGGAATTTTTTGAGGGTGTAACTAGCAGAGTGTAGAAGGGATGTGGTGTATTTGGACTTTCAAAAGACTTTTGACAAGGTCCCACACAAGAGATTGGTGTGCAAAATTAAAGCACACGGTATTGGGGGTAATGTATTGACGTGGATAGAGAACTGGTTGGCAAACAGGAAGCAGAGAGAATGGGCTAAATGGGTCCTTTTCAGAATGGCAGGCAGTGACTAGTGGAGTGCCGCAGGGCTCAGTGCTGGGATTCCAGCTATTTACAATATACATCAATGATTTAGATGAAGGAATTGAGTGTAATATCACCAAGTTTGCAGATGACACTAAGCTGGGTGGCGGTGTGAGCTGGTGAGCTGTGAGGAGGATGCTAAGAGGCTGCAGGTTGACTTGGATAGGTTAGGTGAATGGGCAAATGCATGGCAGATGCAGTATAATGTGGATAAATGTGAGGTTATCCACTTTGGTGGCAAAAACATGAAGGCAGAACATTATTAGGAAAAGGGGAGTTGCAACGAGACCTGGGTGTCATGGTACATCAGTCATTGAAAGTTCACCAGACTGATTCCCGGGATGGCAGGACTGACATATGAGGAGAGACTGGATCGACTGGGCCTGTATTCACTGGAGTTTAGAAGGATGAGAGGGAATCTCATAGAAACATATAAAATTCTGACGGGATTGGACAGGTTAGATGCAGGAAGAATGTTCCCGATGTTGGGGAAGTCCAGAACCAGGGGACACAGTCTAAGGATAAGGGTTAAGCAATTTAGGACCGAGATGAGGAGAAACTTCTTCACTCAGAGAGTTGTTAACCTGTGGAATTCTCTACCACAGAGAGTTGTTGATGCCAGTTTGTTTGATATATTCAAGAGGGAGTTAGATATAGCCCTTATGGCTAAAGGATCAAGGGGTATGGAGAGAAAGCAGGAAAGGGGTTCTGAGGTGAATGATCAACCATGATCTTATTGAGTGATGGTGCAGGCTCAAAGGGCCAAATGGCCTACTCCTGCACCTATTTTCTATGTTTTTATGTTTCTATTGAGAGGAGGCGGCCTGCACTGCATCTAGTGGGAGGAAGGAGGCCCGTGCCAAGGGTCTTCAGGAGGATTTGGAGGGAGATATCGCTGGAGGTGTCAATGGCAGACACAGTGCCTAGAACTGCCATCCAATGCCACAAGAAGTTTAACAACCTCACGGGGGTCATCAGGGTGAGTACCTTTTCCATTTATGCACCCCTGCCATGGTCGCAATATCACTTTCTCACACAATGTAAAGTCTTTGATGGAGCTGCCCCTTCTCTACATGTCAGACACGAGACTCCCAAAGCAAGCGCTCTACTCGGAACTCCCTCACTACAAATGAGCCAAAGGTGGGCAGTGGAAACGTTACAAGGACACCCTCAAAGCCTCCCTGATAAAGTGCAACATCCCCACCGACACCTTGGAGTCCCTGGCCAAAGATCGCCCTAAGTGGAGGAAGTGCATCCGGGAGGGTGCTGAGCACCTCCAGTCTAATTGGCGAAAGCATGCAGAAGACAAGCGCAGACAGCGGAAAGAGCGTGCGACAAACCTGTACCACCCTCCCCTTCCCTCAATGACTATCTGTCCCACCTGTAACGTTGACTGTGGTTCTCGTATTGGACTGTTCAGCCATCTAAGGACTCATTCTACGAGTGGAAGCAGGTCTTCCTCGATTCTGATGATGATGATGATGTGTTCCAAGCATGGTGTGTGTTGGTGAAGCCACCTGAAAACTGCAGGCTCAGTTCACCAGCCATGCCTTGTGCATTCAGGGGCACGGACCCTCTTGTTCCCAAATCATTCTCACCGCTCCTCGCACCAACCTTGCACTGTTAATATGCGTTGGGTAAACGTCATCCTGAGCCGCAATCCTACCTGGCTCTCACCTCCTCACAGTCTTTCCACCTGCCCAGTGTGCAGCCACGCAGATTAGAATGAACACATTGGCACTTCCAAACAGTAGCAGCTATTCTACGATGGAGGCCCATGTGGCACAAGAGGAGCTGCACGCTGACTCAACCCTTCTTGCTCTTATTGTAGGCCAAGTTATTGAATAATCGGTGGGAGCAGCAATGGAGGGTAGATGGAGAGCCTGATCTACAGGACCTCAGTGAGGTGGAGCAGCGAGTGTTGGCCCTAATGGGTACCCCAGTTCGCACAGTGGCCGACAGCGAGGCAGAGCCCCCTATGGGTATAGATGGCATGTGAATGGCTTTTGCGATTGATGTGACTTCCTTGACCCCTAATTTCAAGTAGCCTACCCCCTTTTACATATAGATGACCAACGCCAGTTTCCTTTTATCTCCCTGCCCTCTCCCCTGTTGCTAACCACACATCTGTTGCTTTGTGCTTACAGATGACCAGCCAGAAGCGCAGAAGCCTGCCCCTGAGCCATCAACATCTGGAGACGGGGGAGATGATGAAGGAGGGGATGACAGCGTGCTCCCGGAGCGGGAGACATCAACAGTCCCATCGAGTGGGGACACAATATCGGAAGACAACGTCTGCTTTGAGGGCTCCTGGCCCCAGTGGCCTACAGCAATGCCGAGCGCGAGGGGAAGGTCGGAGGCCAGCTCCCCGGAGGGTGAGTCGGCCCAGTAGTCCTGCTCAGAGACAGGCACACGTGGACCTGGACTTGGTGGCTATGTCCAGAGTGTTGTGTCTTTGGATGCTCTGATAATGACTCCACGAGGCAATGTATTGCACTTGAACTGTAGTGATCTTAATCCATTTAATATAACTCCAGAGTGAGGATCACACATGGTGGCCTGCCTTTTATACTAAACCTGGCCCACCTGTACAGGTAACCTACAAGTCTGCCACTGCAGTGCCCTCTGGTGGCACACCTTAGTGACCATATAGCTGGTGTACATATTTCTTATAATAGTGCCCTCTGGTGGCACATCATATGTAATAGTACAGGCAGTAACATGTCTAGATACATGACACAGGGAGAACGTGGAATTGCACCGTGACCGAGTAGGATATATAAAGGTGAACCAGTGGATATAGTATATTTGGATTTCCAAAAGGCATTCAATAAGGTGCCTCATAAAAGGTTACATAAGATAAGGGCTCATGGGATTAGAGGTAATGTATTAGCATGGATAGAGGATTGTTTAATGGACAGAAAACAGAGTACTGATAAACGGGTCTTTTTCAGGTTGGCAGGCCGTAACTAGTGGAATGCCACAGGGATCGGTGCTGGGACCCCAGCTATTTACAATCTATATTAATGACCTAGATGAAAGGACCGAGTGCAATGTATCCAAATTTGCTGACAATACAAAGCTAGGTGGGACAGTAACCTATGAGGAGAACACAATATCTGCAAAGGGATATAGATAGACTAAATGAATGGGCAGTAAGATGGCAGATGGAGTATAATGTAGAGAAATGTGAGGTTATTCACTTTGGTAGGAAGAGTAGAAAAACAGAATAGTGAGAAATGTTTAAATGTTGGTGTTCAGAGAGATTTGGGTGTCCTGTGCAAGAAACACAGAAAGCGAGCATGCAGGTACAGCAAGCAATAAAGAAGGCAAATGGCATGTTGGCCTTTATTGCAAGGGGGTTGGAATATAAGAGTAAGGAAGTCTTGCTACAATTGTACAGGGCCTTGGTGAGACCACACCTGGAATACTGTGCACAGTTTTGGTCTCCTTATCTAAGGAAGGATACTTGCCTTGGAGGCGGTACACTAGATTGATTCCTGGGATGAAAGGGCTCCTGAGAGATTGTGTAGAATGGGACTATACTCACTGGAGTTTAGAAGAATGAGAGGTGATCTCATTGAAACATACAAGATTCTGAAGGGGATTGACAGGTTAGATGCTGAGAGGTTGTTTCTCCTGACTGGAGTGTCTAGAACTAGGGGGCACAGTCTCAGGATAAGAGGTAGGCCATTTAAGACAGAATCAAAGAGGAATTTCTTCACTCAGAAGGTTGTGAATCTATGGAATTCTCTGCCCCAGAGGGCTGTGGATGCTGAGATCAATAGATTTTTGGAGTCTAGGGGAATCAAGGGATATAGAGATTGGGCGGGAAAGTGGAGTTGAGGTCGATGATCAGCCATGATCTTATTGAATGGCGGAGCAGGTTCGAGGGGCCCTAGGGCCTACTCCTGCTCCTATTTCTTATGTTCTTCTGACCTCATGGGCGCATTGGGCAGGGTACCGCAGAGCATCAACGCATGAGTGTGATAGAGGCAGCCTCACGCATTGTCTGTGCATCTCAGGACTCCAGCGAGCTCCTCCATAGCCGCTCAAGGCAAATGGGCTCCAGCAGCGATAGTGCAGTCCCAGAGGGGATGGTGCGTGCCATGGGTGACGTGGCAGCAGCTATCGCATCACAGGCCCAAGTCACACAACAGTTAGGTGATGCCATGCGATCACTGACTGCTGCTGTCCTCTCTGTGTTCCCCCACTGTCCAACGGGGAAGGGACGGTGCCAAAGCAGGCCAGCAAGCTGTGCTCACACATTGTGCTCCGGGTGCTGAGGCTCCACCCTGGGTGAGTGGCAGTGGGCCCCTGGAAATGGAAGGTGCTGTCCTTCCTCAAGATGACAGTATTCTGGCTTCCACCACTGCAACTCCGACCTTACATCTAACGGGGTCTACCCTCGAGCCATCACAGGCTGCTGCCGCTGATACTGATGCGGAGGAGTCCACAATTGGGCCTCCCAAGCTCAGAGCTGGTCCATGGCGTCATCGTAGGCCGCCTGTACTGTCTGGCCCACACACACAGCAGCCCTCAAGCTTGTGGCTTTTGGTCTGGCAGCATCTCCACGCTGCCTATCCCATGGATTGTGTGGCTGTCCAATCGGCTTGCCAGGCTCCTCCTCCTGCGGTGGGGGTGCAATCCCCATTGGCATTGCCTGGCCCCTCATGATGGCCAAGTTATGCAGCATGCAGCACACCACAATGAATTCTGAGACCTGTTGAGGGGAGTATTGCAGGCTGCTGCCTCCAGAGTGGCCCAGGCACCGGAAACGCTGCTTGAGCAGCCCTATTGTCTGTTCCATGATTTTGTAGGTGGCCGCATGGTTCTCATTGTAGCGACGCTCCGCTTCTATGGTGGGATCACGTAGGTGGGTCATTAGCCAGGTGGCTAGGCTGTTATCCTTTGTCCCCGAGCAGCCAGCCACGCCATTCCCGTGGTGGCCGAAACAATCGTGACACATGCTCTCACGCAGGATGAACGCATCACGTGTGCTCCCTGGATAGCAGGCACTCACTGCAAGGATGTGCTGCGTGTGGTCGCACACCAGCTGGATGTTTAGGGAGTGGTATCTGTCATATATCATATCCAGACATGTTTACTGCTTGTACTATTACATATGTGCCACCAGAGGGCACTACTATGGGAAACTTGTACACCAGCTGTATGGTCACTAAGGTGTGCCACCAGAGGGCACTGCAGTGGGAGACTTGTAGGTTACCTGTACAGGTGTACCAGGCCTAGTATAAAAGACAGGCCACCATGTGTGATCCTCACTCTGGAGTTATATTAAATGGACTAAGGTCACTACAGTTCAAGTACAACACATTGCCTCGTGGAGTCATTATCAGAGCATCTAAAGACATAACAATTGGTGACGAGATTACGGACTTTCGCACGAAAATGGCTACCCTTGGTACGTTGCAGCAGTTCGACGATGGTGATGATTGGGAAGCCTTTGCAGAGAGGCTCGACCATTTCTTCACAGCAAACGACTTGGCAGGCAATAATCCGGCCACACTGGCTGATAAACGCAGAGCTATCCTGCTAACCAGTTGTGGGCCCACCGTCTACGGCCTCGTCAGGGACTTGCTGGCACCAGCGCAAACAATGACCAAGATGTACGAGGAGCTTGTAACGCTGATCCAAGAACAACTCAAGCCAAAAAGAGCTTCCTCACAGCCAGATACTGGTTTTATACCCACCGTCGGCCCGAAGGCCAGGAAATCGCGAAATATGCTGCAGACTTCAGGAGGCTGGCGGCACCGTGTGATTTCAGTGAACACTTCACCGAAGTGCTGCAGGATATGTTTGTCATCGGAATTAGCCACGAGGGCCTTCTTCACAGATTACTATCTGCGGATACTACAGTCACACTGCAGAAGGCCATCGCCGTGAGCCAGCCATTCATGGCCTCGACCTGCGGCTCTGGGCGGATGACTCATCCTCAGGACTCAAACCCAGCAAGTACTGTACATAGACTGGCACCTTTTAGAGGCTGGACTGTAGAACGTGAATCTCCTCAGGGAAGAGAGAACAGGCTCCCGAGTCCCTTAACTCTGAGTCCGCCGAGAGGGGCTAATCGGTTAGCACCATGCTGGCGTTGCGGAGGGAATCACAGGGCTCACCAGTGTCATTTTAAAGACTACATGTGTAAAGGCTGTAGCACAAAGGGCCACCTCCAGCGAATGTGTAAAAGAAATATGACTCACTGTGTTGATGAAGAGTCTGCAGATGGCCATGAATCCAGCACGGATTATGAAGAGGTGGTCAGAGAGGCAGCTCAGCCCCACGATGTGTGAATGTTTAAAAATGTATAGAGACATTGAAGTTGAGAACGTGGGAATTGTATAGGGACAGTATAAGCTAACAAAGAATTCATAGAGGAATAGCCATGACATCTCAGACTCTAGACTGCGAAATGTTCCAACACTAACACATATTGAAACAAAACCCACAGCTTGCAGAAAAACCTCAAGGTCTTATTAAATCATGTTATTAACCTGAAACATTGACAGAAGGTCTTTGTTTAAAATCGGACCATGCTTGGGTCGGCTTATGAGTGGACAAAGGGAAGGAGGGATCAAAAGAGATGGGCTGAGCTGGGATGTCACTCTGGTCCTATCTTGTTATCTTTTGCCGAAAATGTATAACCATCGTCCCTTTACAATGTAACGTCACTTTGTCCGTAGGAAGTGAGTGCGTTCGAACAGACTTGCATTCCTTCTGTCTGATAAAGTCCCCGATCGGGATTTGCTTTTTAAATAAAAGCTTGCTTTGTTTAAAGCACAAACGGTATTCGTTTCAGTAATTTTGCTGAACCAGATTGAGGTAAAAGAATTCAGAAATCAACAGATGAGTTATATGGCATGTTTACCTGCACCACCGAGTGTACCCCGTTGAGGATGGAAATCGAGATAAACGGCGTTCCAGTCTTCTTGGAAGTGGACAA
This sequence comes from Pristiophorus japonicus, assembly GCF_044704955.1. Lineage (NCBI taxonomy): Eukaryota > Metazoa > Chordata > Chondrichthyes > Pristiophoridae > Pristiophorus > Pristiophorus japonicus. The sequence goes on along the minus strand of NC_091989.1, from coordinate 89,798,070 downwards.
GGGGGTGAGCCAGTTAGTAATGAATCAAGAAGCCTTTGAGAGGCTATGGGACAATCAAGCTGAACGATCCAAGTTGGTCCCGGTTCAGGCAAAGCTGCGCACCTACACCGATTAACTTATCCCGGTCGTTGGTAGTGCAGATGTAAGGGTACTCCATGATGGCGCGGTGCACAAGTTACCACTGTGGATTGTTGCAGGTGATGGGCCAACGCTATTCGGAAGAAGGTGGATGGAGAAGATCCATTGGAGCTGTGAAGATTTCACCCATCCAGCGATCGACGTCCCCCACGCTCAGAGGCAAAGCAAGCCCCCACCTGAGATTGCATCCGGCACCAGAGAGCAGACCAGCACAGCACCCGAGGCACAGACCGCGCAGCACTACTGCGTGGAGATGATCCAGCTGAATGCACCTTCCAGGCTCCAGTGGCAAGACTCCGGAGGAAGAAAATTGGATTCAAAGGCGACTTGCCAGCTTCGGTGGCAGAACCCGGGGAGAAGAGGATCACAGCAGTCGACATCGTGGATGGAAGAAAGATGGCGCCCAAACCACGAGGTGAAGCGCTGAAGAAAAAGATGGCGGTGACCAGACCACGAGATGCAGCGCTGATGGAGCAACACGTGGAACCCAGCGAAGAAGAGGATTGGGGTAAGATAGCAAGGCTCTCTTAAAGGAGGCCCACAACTCACCACACTTAAAGGGACAGTTCCACATTCTCAATCAATGTAACAGCAACTGTGAGTTAAATGTAAAGCTTATTATTGATGATCAGAGTTTTATATATGTAATAAACAAAGAAAAGTCGTGCGATTGCGATCGGAGCTGCAGTTTATCTACAATGAGTAATGAAACGTTGTGCGATGTAGGATTTCAACTGTATTCAGATAATGTAGCGGGCAAACACCCATCGGGAGCACACAGGTCCAGCAGGCTACCCAATGCTGTAGCCTGCATCCCTGGGACCAGAGTGATGCACCACAGAGTGTGGCCACAAGCAGCTAATATAGACAAGCTGCAGAGCAAGCGATCTCAGGAGGGCAATGGCACCGGTATCGATACCCTGCCCCTGATCGGCTCCACCTCTCAGGCACCCAATGGCACCAACTGCCATGAGCCTGAAAGAGCAAACCGCGCTAAGGCACAGCCCCCAGACCCTACTGCCACCCGGGAACGAAGGGTCACCCGCAACGGTTCTCCCAAATGGGACCGGGACCAGCCTGGATCTCAAACCAAATAACGCCCAGGCAAGCAAGTCAGCAGTTTCCTGTGCACTGCTAGACGACTGCTCCTCAGGGAGCAGCAACGACCCGGGGCACAAGGAAAGGACAGGGAGATCACAGGCATCTGTGAAGCTGCCTGAAGCTAGGAGCAACGGCAAAGGCCCCGAGAGCAGGCAACTTGAGCCCACCGGGTTCCCACTGCCAGCACTGGGCACCGCGCCGCCACCAGACTACCTGCACACCATCCAGCAGTTCTGGCACTAGTTTGTCCTCACACACTGGTGCTGATACCGGTACTGATTCCAAGTATGTATCAAGAATGTATCTCACCAGTCAAATGTACTTGCCTCACAACTGTACCACAAATGTAATGATATAAATGCAAATTTTTTTTCTGGACTTGAATGTATATGGATGTAATGAGCCACCGGCAAAATCAATGTGTGGGGGGGGGGTAGGGGGGAGAATGGAGTGGTCATGGACTCACAAACAGAAACCACCAGCACCTCTACTGCCAACAAAACACCACCTACTCACCCAAGATGGAAACAACTCTCCAAGGATCAACTATATAGAGCTAAGCCCAGAGCAAAGTCAATGTATGAAGGCGATTTGCACTAAGGACTTGGGGGAGAGTGATGTCATGTATTCAGACATGTTTACTGCTTGTACTATTACATATGATGTGCCACCAGAGGGCACTACTATGGGAAACTTGTACACCAGCTGTCTGGCCACTAAGGTGTGCCACCAGAGGGCACTGCAGTGGGAGAGTTGTAGGTTACCTGTACAGGTATGCTAGGCCTAGTATAAAAGGCAGGCCACCAGGTGTGATCCTCACTCTGGAGTTATATTAAATGGACTAAGGTCACTACAGTTCAAGTGCAATACATTGCCTCATTATCAGAGCATCTAAAGATATAACACTATCCCTTTCGGTTTCTGAATACCTCTGCGTTGTGTAATGGTGCTCACAAGGCCACGTATGTGTAGTCAATGGCCCCTTGAACCCTCGGGAAGCCCGTAATCCTGCCAAATCCGCATGTCTGCTCACTCTGACTCTTCCTGCTCATTGAGAATGTTGTGAAGTTCATTCTGCAGGCGTACAGAGCCTTTGTGACGTGGCGAATGCAGCAAATTGATAGATGCTGCATATGTCCCCTGCTGAAGCCTGAAAGGAGCCGGAGACATAGAAGGCCAGTGCCACAGTGACCTTCACTGTGATGGGTAGCGCAGTCCTGGTGCCGATGTGAGGCTGCAGGTCTGCCTGTTGGAGGTGGCATATCTCTGTCAGCACTTCCTTTCAGAAGCGCAGCCTTCTCACACACTGCTCCTCAGAGAGCTGGAGGTATGAGTGTTGCTGCCTGTGGGGGGTTAAGGACTCCTGTTCAGACATCTTCGGTCTCCCCTCATCCGTGGCCCAACATGATCAACAGCCCTTCTATCTTGACGCCGCCTGGCAATAGCATGGAGTTGGATTCGCTGGCGAACTAGTAATGCCCTCATTAAATTATTTCACTGAAGTTGTAAGGACACAGATAAATCTGCTGCTTTACAGTCTGAGGTTCACATAGCGTGTTGTGCGCTAATGTTGCAGTGAATGTGACCTTCAATTTAGGACCCTCCTCCCTCACTTTAAATATGCTGCAACTAGCGCCTATTCGACCATGGGATCACCTGGTTTTTGAGGCGCCACTTGACCCGGACGTTAAATGCGACGTTAATTTTGCAACTGAGGCATTAACGGAACGCTGCACGATGATTGACATCGTGGTCTGAATAAAACTCCAGGGCTGGGCGGTAAGTTTTTTGCGGCGCCAGAAACCCTGAACCGAATTTTCCGGCTGGGCGGTAAAAGCTGGCCGCTCGACAGTAAGCATTTAGACACCCTTTCCGGGGCGGTAACAGCGGCACAAGCCAGCTGAAAATCCAACCCCATGAAGAGCAGGAGAAACTATTTTACAGAGGGTTGTGGAATGCAATACTGGCATTTGTGATTGGATCATCATCAGCTTTTAACAATAGGTTGTGATAGGTGTTCGGCCTCGGGAGCAGCATGGAGGCATGCTACTCCAGGGAGCAGTGCGAGCTGGTGCAGGAGGGCGACGGCAGTGAAGAGTGACATCATCAAGGTCCAGGTCGGTGATTGGAGCATGGGCTGAACTTGTACACCAACTCCACTTCCCCGCCCTATCAAGGTGCACAAAGGATTGGGAGAGACTGATAGCACTAGAGTAAGAAATAGTATTAACAGGGAGTACAAGAAGGTCTAAGATAGGTTTACAGTGCATGTGTGTAAATGCTCAAAGTGTGGTAAATAAGGTTGGTAAGCTGCAGACACAAACAGACACATGCGAATATGATGTCGTGGCGATAACGGAGACCTGGCTCAAAAAGGGCAGGATTGAAAACTAAATATTCCTGGATATAAGGGGCCTGAAATTGCCCCTTTCATTAAAGCCCGTTAACACCGGAAATCGGCGGCCATGCTGCAGAGTACAATGGCCGCCGGCTTTTCGTGTAATGGCCGCCATTATCAAAATTCCGCTCCCGTGTTAACCCGGTGGTGCCCCGATCACTCCCCTACCACTCCGCTGCTGCCGATCCATGTTAAGTGCGTCATCACAGTACGCACCGCCGATCTATCCTCCACATCCCCCCCCCTCCACCGCCCCCCTGTCCCCATCCCCTGACTGCGAAATTCCACTCTGAAAATATTTGGCCCACCCGGTGGTGCCAAAACCTGTTTTTTCACGGTGGTCCAGTGAGGCTGTGGCCTTTTGCAGCGGCTGTGCGGCTTCCCTTAAAGGGGAGGACCTACTGCCACCGCCGTCATGTTTTTTTTTGTCGGTCGACTGCCAGGTTGGCCCGACAATTATGCCCCCGGGTTCAGCCGTGCCAGCAACCAGCAGCCTCGCACTCCCTCTTGGGTGCCAAACCGCTGGCCCGGCCGAAACCCTCCCTGGTAGCCCAGTGGGCCGAAGTTTTGAAATCGCAAAGGCTCTCCCCTTTAAGTGGAGGGCCGTGGTGACACAGCACCGTGATGTCGTTGTCGCGGCGACCACTACTGAACCCCTCCCCAACTTCCACCCCTCTCGTGTAGTCCCCATTAAGAGTGACTACTGGATCCAAGTGAAAAAAACAAACAAAGAACGGAATGTCGCTCAAGAGGCGACTGCAATCACCGCGGCAGTAAAAACAGACAAAAGCGCCCTGTTTCGGGCAGGGGGAAATTTTGGCTCCAAGGTGTTCAATAAAGATAGGGAAGTAAAGAAAGGAGGAGGGGTGGCATTATTGATTAAGGAGAATATTACAGTGCTGGAGAGAGAGGAGGGGTCAAGGATAGAATCTATTTGGTTAGAGTTGAGAAGCAGTACAGGTGCCATTACACTACTAGGTGTATTCTATAGGCAACCAACTAGTGGGAAGAATATAGAAGAGCAAATTTACAGAGAAATTACAGAGAGGTGCAAGAACTATAGAGTAGTGAGAATGGGGGACTTCAACTGTCCTAATATAGACTGGGATAGTAATAGTGTAAAGGGCAGAGAGGGAGAAGGCATTGCTGGATCTGGTTCTGGGAATGAGATGGGTCAAGTAGACCAAGTGTCATTAGGGGAACATTTAGGGAACAGTGATCACAGTATCATAAGGTTTAGACTAGCTATGGAAATGGACAAGGAGCAATCTAGAGTAAAAATACTTAATTGGAGGAAGGCCAATTTCAGTGGGCTGAGAACAGATCTGGCCTGGGTAAATTGGAATCAAAGATTGGCTGGCAAAACTGTAGTGAAACAACGGGCTGCCTTTAATGAGGAGATGGTTCGGGTACAGTCGAGTTACATTCCCACGACGGGGAAACATAGGACAACCAAAGTCAGAGCTCCCTGGATGACAAAAGAGATGGAGAGTAAGATGAAGCAGAAAAAGGGGGAATATAACAGATGTCAGGTCGAGAATACAACTGAGAACCAGGCTGAATATAGAAAGTCCACAGGGGAAGTGAAAAAGAAAATAAGAGGGACAAAGAGAGAGTATGGGAACAGATTGGCAGCTAACATAAAAGGGAATCCAAAAGTCTTCCATAGACAGAAATAGTAAACAGGTAGTGAGAGGTGGGGTGGGGCCGATTAGGGACCAAAAACTTACACGTGGAGGCATAGGGCATGGCTGAGGTACTAAATGAGTACTTTGCATCTATCTGTACCAAGGAAGAAGATGCTGCCATAGTGAAAGAGGAGGTAGTTCAGATACTGGATGGAATAACAATTGATAAAGAGGAGGTGCTAGAAAGGCTGGCTGTACTTAAAGTAGATAAGTCACCAGGATTGGATGGGATGCATCCTAAGATGCTGAGAGAAGTCAATCTGGAAATTGCGGAGGTACTGGCCATAATCTTCCAATCCTCCTTAGATATGGGGGTGGTGCCAAAGGACCAGACAATTGCAAATGTTTCACCCTTGTTCAATAAAAAGGGTGTAAGGATAAACCCAGCAACTACAGGCCAGTCAGTTTAACCTCGGTAGCCGGGAAGCTTTCAGAAACAATAATCAGGGACAAAATTAAGAGTCATTTGGACAAGTGTGGATAAATTAAGGAAAGCCAGCATGGGTTTGTTAAAGGCAAATTGTGTTTAACTAACTTGATTGAGTTTTTTGATGAGGTAACAGAGACGGTTGATGAGGGTAATGCGGTTGATATAAGAACATAACATAAGGAGTAGGCCATTTGGCTCCTTGAGCCTGCTCCGCCATTTAATATGATCATGACTGAGCTGATCATGGACTCAGGTCCACTTCCCTGCCCGCTCCCCATAACGCCTTATTCCCTTATCAGTTAAGAAACTGTCTATCTCTGTCTTAAATTTATTCAATGACCCAGCTTCCACAGCTCTCTGAAGCAGCAAATTCCACAGATTCACAAGCCTCTGAGAGAAGAAATTCCTCCTCATCCCAGTTTTAAATGGGTGGTCCCTTATTCTAAGATTATTCCCCCTAGTTCTAGTCTCCCCTATCAGTGGAAACATCCTCTCTGCATCCACCTTATCCAAGCCCCCTCATAATCTTATACGTTTCGATAAGATCACCTCTCATTCTTCTGAATTTCAATGAGTAGAGGCCCAATCTACTCAACCTTTCCTCATAAGTCAACCCCCTCATCTCCAGAATCTACCTAGTGAACCTTCTCTGAACTGCCTCCTAAGCAAGTATATCCTTTCGTAAATATGGAAACCAAAACTGCACGCAGTATTCCAGGTGTGGCCTCACCAATACCCTGTACAACTGTAGCAAGACTTTCCTGCTTTTATACTCCATCCCCTTTGCAATAAAGGCCAAGATTCCATTGGCCTTCCTGATCACTTGCTACACCTGCATACTAACCTTTTGTGTTTTATGCACAAGTACCTTTCTCTATTTAAATAATAACTTGCTCTTTGATTTTTTTTCTGCCAAAGTGCATAACCTCACACTTTCCAACATTATACTCCATCTGCCAAATTTTTGCCCACTCACTTAGCCTGTCTGTCCTTTTGCAGATTTTTTGTGTCCTCTGTAAAGTCCTGTCTCCTCAGTACAGATTCACACGAGGCATGTAGTAAAGTCAAGGTCACTCTGGACCTGCACCTTTATTTTCCAGCTCTGGAATGCTGCACTTGCCTGAGACCTGCCTTATATACCTGTCTCTTGCAAGTGCACCCCCGGTGGTAAGGTATGCTGGTGGTTACAGGTCATATCTTATTACAGTCATATATAGCATGTTGGGATACAGTTATATATAATAATGTAAGATACATGACATCACCCTCCCCCAAGGTCTTATTGTCTTTATAAGTTCAGTCTCTCAGGTGGTCTACGCTCTCGCGTGGAGCGTCTGAGTTGTGGTTCAGTTGTTTGCCTTGGTGTCTGTTTTTCTTTGGGTGTGGTTGCTGGTATCGCGCCTGGGCTGTCTGTTTCAATTGGTGTGATTGTTGTTGACTCGCCTGGGCTGTCTGTAGGGATTGTCCTTTCCTCAGGTTGTTCCCTCTGTCTGTCCACCAGGTGTGGTGCGAGTTCCACATTGTAGTTTGCCTCTGGTTCCGAGTGTTGTTGGTAAATCTGCTTTTGACTTGGTCTACATGCCTCCGGCAGGTTTTGCCATTGTCCATTTGTACTACCAGTAGCCTGTTTCCTTCCTTGCCCGTTACTGTCCCTGCAAGCCATTTGGGACCCCTGCCATAGTTTAGTACAAACACTTTGTCCCCTATCTCATTCCATCTCCCCCTGGAATTTCTGTCATGGTACTCAGTCAGCTTATGGCGCTTTGCTTCAACGATTTCGTGCATGTCTGGGAGGATTAATGAGAGCTTTGTTTTTAAAGTCCTTTTCATCAACAGTTGCGCGGGGGGGATCCCAGTCAGTGAGTGCGGATGAGATCTGTATGCCAACAGCAGTCGCGACAGGCGACCCTGCAGCATGGGACCTTGGATTTTAAGCATGCCTTGTTTAATGATTTGCACTGCTCTTTCCGCCTGGCCGTTGGAAGCCGGCTTGAACGGTGCCGTCTTGACGTGATTTATGCCGTGGTCAATGATAAAGTCTTGGAATTCTGCGCTGGTGAAGCACGGACCATTGTCACTGACTAATATGTCAGGGATTCCGTGCGTTGCAAACATGGTTGCGAGGCTCTCCACAGTGGTGGAGGTTGTGCTCGAGTTTAAAATGGTGCATTCGATCCACTTTGAAAATGCATCTACAACTACGAGGAACATTTTGCCCATGAATGGGCCCGCATAGTCTATGTGCACCCGCGACCACGGTTTGGTAGGCCAGGACCAGGGGCTCAGTGGAGCCTCCCTGGGGGCATTGCTGAGTTGGTCCACAAATGGTGCACCTTCGGACGTAGAGCTCCAAGTCCGCATCAATACCAGGCCACCAGACGTGGGATCTGGCTATGGCCTTCATGAGAACGATCCCCGGGTGCTCGCGGTGGAGCTCCCGGACAAATGCCTCTCTGCCTCGCAGAGGCATGACTACTCGGCTGCCCCACATCAGGCAGTCTGCTTGTAGTGATAGCTCATGCATGCGCCTGTGAAAGGGTTTTAATTCCTCGGGACAGGCATCGCAAGCCTCTGCCCAGTCACTGGTTAGGACACATCTTTTTACTAAGGATAACGTGGGGTCGCTGGCCGTCCAGGCTCTGATTTGGCGAGCCGTCATGGGCGAACCTGTGGACTCAAAGGCATTGATTGCCATGACTATTTCACAGTCCTGTTCGTCAAACCCTTCCGTGGTCGCCAGGGGTAGCCTGCTGAGCGCGTCGGCACAATTGTCTGTGCCTGGTCTGTGCCTATGGTATAGTCGTAGGACGCCAGCATGAGTGCCCACCGTTGAATTTGCGCCGAGGCGTTGGCGTTTATTGCCTTACTCTCGGATAGGAGGGACGTGAGGGGCTTGTGGTCGGTTTCTAACCCGAAAAGGTATTGGTGCATCTTTTTGACACTGTACACGAACGCGAGTGCCTCCTTCTCTACCATTCCGTATCCGCGCTCCGCCCGCGAAAGTGACCTGGAGGCATAAGCTATGGGTTGTAATTTGCCGCACTATTGACATGTTGCAAAACACACCCGACCCCATATGCTGACGCATCGTATGTGAGAACTAGCTTTTTACCTGGGTCAAAGAAAGTCAAAACACTGTTGGAACACAGAAGGTTGTGTGCCTTATTGAAGGCGCGTTCCTGGGCGTCCCCCCAAAACCAATCGCATCCCTTCCTGAGTAGCACGTGGAGAGGCTCCAACAGCGTGCTTAAGTTCTGCATAAAGTTCCCAAAGTGATTGAGTAGCCCGAGAAAGGCGCGCAGTTCTGAGACATTCCAGGGCCTGGGTGCCAGGCGAATTGCTTCTGTTTTGGACTCTGTTGGGCGGATTCCATCAGCGGCAATCCTTCTGCCCAAAAATTTAACCTCGAGTGCGAGAAACAGGCACTTGGATTTCTTGACTCGTAGGCCTATCCGATCCAACCGCTTTAGTACTTCCTCCAAATTACGGAGATGGGAGTCGGTGTCCCTGCCTGTGATAAGTATGTCGTCTTGAAATACAAACGTCCCCGGGATGGACTTGAGCAGACTCTCCATGTTGCGCTGGAATATGGCAGCTGCCGACCTGATGCCGAATGGGCATGGATTGTACATGAAAAGGCCTCGATGTGTGTTGATGGTGGTGAGTAGCTTGGATTCCTCGGTCAATTCTTGTGCCATATACGCAGATATGAGGTCTAATTTTGAGAAAAGTTTACCTCCAGCCAATGTGGCAAATAAGTCCTCCGCTCTGGGTAGCGGGTACTGGTCCTGTAGGGAGACTCTGTTTATGGTAGATTTGTAGTCCCCACAGATTCGTACGGATCCATCAGGCTTCATGACTGGGACGATGGGACTTGCCCAGTTTCGAAATTCCACAGATGATATAATGCCTTCCAGCAGAAGCCTGTCTAGTTCGTGTTCAATCTTTTCCCTCATCACATAGGGTACAGCTCTGGCCTTGTGATGGACCAGTCTAGCATCCTGTGTGATGTAGATTTTGACTTTGGCCCCTTTGAAAGTGCCCACACTTGGCTGAAAGAGATGTTCAAATCGCTTTATAACTGATGAGCAGGAGGTCCGTTCCTCTAATGACATGGCATGGACATCATCCCATTTCCAGTTTAGTTTTGCCAGCCAGCTTCTCCCCAGCAGTGCTGGGGGGTTTCCGGGGACAATCCTCAGGGGAAGTCGGTTCACTGTGTGTGACAGAGAGCATGGCGCTGCCGAGGACTGGTACGATTTTTTTGGTATAGGTCCTTAGTTTGGTGTCGACCCTTGTGAGTTTTGGTCTGTCTCTTTTATGCGGCCACAGTTGTTCAAATTGCTGAGCGCCCATGAGAGATTGACTCGCTCCTGTATCCAGCTCCATGTTGACAGATATCCCATTGAGTAGGACCCTCATCATTATAGGAGGCATCCTGTCGTAGGAACAGCGGCCATTGATCGTGTTGACCCGCTGGACATCGGTGTCCCGGGTACTGTCCCCATGTCTTCTGATCCGCTTTCCGACCCATCCGATTCGTATAGCAGCCGAGCTGCCGTTTTTTTGCACATGCGGACCAAATGCCCTGTATATTCACAGTTCCTGCAAACAGCCTGCTGAAATCGACAAGTGCCCACCCCCACACCTCCAGCACAGACTGCTTGCAAAGAATGAGCTGCGTCTGGCTGATCTCTCTTGAGCTTCTCTCAGTTTGTAGTTGATTGCTCGCATTGTGGCTTGATGAGGTGTGAACGGCCATTCCTGTGGCCCTTGATGGCTTCTGTTGCCACCGCTTGCTGTCGAAAGCCTGTACTGCCAGTTTTGTCTGTGTGTGGGGTAGCTAGGACACGGGCTACTGAGTTTTGGATGAACTCAAGTAGCGTAGAATGTGGGCGGCCACTCAGCAGTGCATTGGAGTAGTCAACTCCTCCGTTTCGGATGCCCCCAAAAGTTCGTTAACATCCTCCGCCTGCTCCATGATGACATGCAAGCTGTGATCCTTATCAACGGATCCATTACAGACCCAATCCATGTCCGGACTGGGGTCAAACAGGCTGCGTCATCGCCCCAACCCTCTTCTTAATCTTCCTCGCTGCCATGCTCCACCTCACAGTCAACAAGCTCCCCGCTGGAGTGGAACTAAACTACAGAACCAGTGGGAAGCTGTTCAACCTTCGTCGTCTCCAGGCCAGGCCAAGACCACCCCAACCTCTGTTGTTGAGCTACAGTACGTGGGCGACGCCCTCGTCGGCACACATTCAGAGGCTGAACTCCAGGATATAGTTGAAGTATTTACTGAGGTGTACAAAAGCATGGGCCTTACGTTAAACATCTGTAAGACAAAGGTCCTCCACCAGCCTGTCCTCGCCACACAGCACTGCCCCCAGTCATCAAGATCCATGGACCATTTCCCATATCTTGGGAGCCTCTTATCAACAAAGGCAGACATTGATGCGGAGATTCAACACCGCCTCCAGTGCGCCAGTGCAGTCTTCGGCCGCCTGAGAAGAAGAGTGTTCGACGACAAGGCCCTCAAAACTGCCACCAAGCTCATGGTCTACAGGGCTCTAGTAATACTCGCCCTCCTGTATGGCTAGAGACATGGACCATGTACAGTAGATACCTCAAGTCGCTGGAGAAATACCACCAATGATGCCTCCACAAGATCCTGCAAATCCCCTGGGAGGACAGACACACCAACATTAGTGTCCTCGATCAGGCCAACATCCCCAGCATTGCAGCACTGACCACACTTGACCAGCTCCGCTGGGCAGGCCACATTGTTCGTATGCCAGACACGAGACTCCCAAAGCAAGCGCTCTACTCGGAACTCCTTCATGGCAGACAAGCCAAAGGTGGGCAGAGGAAACGTTACAAGGACACCCTCAAAGCCTCCCTGATAAAGTGCGACATCCCCACCGACACCTGGGAATCCCTGGCCAAAGACCGCCCTAAGTGGAGGAAGTGCATCCGGGAGGGCGCTGAGCGCCTCGAGCCTCATCGCCGAGAGCATGCAGAAATCAAGCGCAGGCAGCGGAAAGAGCGTGCGGCAAACCAGTCCCTTACCCTCAACGACTATCTGTCCCACCTGTGGCAGGGATGTGGCTTTCGTATTGGACTGTTCAGCCACTTAAGGACTCATTCTAAGAGTGGAAGCAAGTCTTCCTCGATTCCGAGGGACTGCCTATGATGATGATGATGATGAAGAGTTGTCAAGTCTAGAGGTAACAAAGGCATGGATGAGGGTTTAAGCAGCGGATAGGCTGAGGCAAGGACGGAGACAGGTAATGTTACGCAGGTGGAAATAGGCGGTCTTAGTTATGCTGCGGACATGTGGCCGGCAGCTTATTTCAGGGTCAAATATGACACCAAGGTTGCGAACTCTCTGGTTCAGCCTCAGACAGATGCTAGGGAGAGGGATGGAGTTTGTGGCAGGGACCAAAGACAATGGCTTCGGTCTTATCAATATTTAATTGGAGAAAATTTCTGTTCATCCAGAACTGGATGTCGGTCAAGTAGTCTGACAATTTAGAGACTGTGGAGGGGTCGAGAGAAGTGGTGGTGAGGTAGAGCTGGGTGTCGTCAGCGTACATGTGGAAAGTGACTCCGTGTTTCTGGATGATATCGCCAAGAGGCAGCATATAGATGAGAAATAGGAGGGGGCCAAGGATAGATCCTTGGGGGCAGGGTTGGATTATGGGCCTGATGGGTCTGGGGCAAACTGATCCAAATGGGCCTGTAGTTATGTTTGTTCATGCTCATTACATTACGTTTCTGATTCTGGTTCTGAGCATGAAAACATAGGCCAGTATATTCAACAATGAAAGCATATATTCTGTATCAAGTAGGTATATATTCTGGTTCTGGTAACATTGCAATACTAGATTCCTGTACATATATGCAAATTTCTCTCAATAACATGTGAAATAAAACAGGCTAGTACATAGTCTGTTCTGTATATAGGTACATTAGTGCGTATATAGGTACTTCTGTATATAGGTATAAACAAGTGAATCTAGCCTGTATAAGCAAGTATCTATCCTGTTGCCAGTAAGGATGTTTCATTTTGTGGTGCAAACAATTTGCATTCAAAGCAGTAAACATTACCAGTCATGTTTCACCTTTTCCCGATTCAATTGATCCCGGGAAAGCAGACTTTTGCTACATTGCCGTTTGAATTCGTCAACCCGACATGCCTTCTGTGATAAAACAAAACCACTTTTCAAATGTTGACACTCAGTACTTCCAAATTGACAAAAGTATGCTCTCATCATTGACATTTTTAAAAAAAATCCAATTTCGTTCCAGATCAACTCTAATGCCAAAGATCACTTTGCGCCAATGTGTTTGATCTTAGGCCAAAAGGCCGAGAGGCGACGTTGCACCGTTCCTGGAAATATTGCAATACCAGGTCGGTGCATGGAGTGGACGGGACATGCCCCTGATCCAGCTCCCTGTCCAAAAATCAATTCAATATCATGTCCCCATAGGGGATATTAAACTGATAAGAACAGATACTACACTTGATCTTAGCCAAAAGGCCGAGAAGCGACATTTAAAAATTAAAAAAAAATGTTTTATTCGTTACCAATCTTTCCAATTCTTTGTCAGATCAACTTGTCAGATCATAAACGCCAAAGGTCACCTTGCACCCATCAAAGATCACTTTGCGCCAATGATTTTGCTCTTAGCCAAAAGGCCTAAAGCCAAAGCTGCACCGTTCCTGGAAGTACTGCAATACCAGGTTCGTGCCATGGAGGTGGACGGGGCAGGCCCCCCACCCACCTCCTATTTCCAAAACGCATAGGAGAACCACCTTCCTGATCCAGGGAGAACCACTTTCTGGTCATGGTTACTCCCCTGTCAGGTCAGTTACGCATGATCTTAGCCAAAAGGCCGAGAAGCGCGACGAAGCGACATTTTTTTTAAATTTTAAAAAAATTCGTAGCCAATCGTTCCAATTCTTTGTCAAATCACAAACGCCAGAGGTCACCTTGGGCCCATTCAAGGATCACTCTGCGCCAATGCTCTTAGCCAAAAGGCCTAGAGCCACTGCACCGTTCCTGGAAGTACTGCAATACCAGGTTCGTGCCATGGAGGTGGATGGGTCAAGCCACCCCACCCACCTCCTATTTCCAAAAAGCATAGGAGAACCACTTTGGGGTCATGGTTACTCCCCTGTCAGGTCAGTTACGCATGATCTTAGCCAAAAGGCCGCGACGAAGCGACATTTTTTTTTTTTTTTGAAATTCGTAGCCAATCGTTCCAATTCTTTGTCAAATCACAAACGCCAGAGGTCACCTTGGGCCCATTCAAGGATCACTCTGCGCCAATGCTCTTAGCCAAAAGGCCTAGAGCCACTGCACCGTTCCTGGAAGTACTGCAATACCAGGTTCGTGCCATGGAGGTGGATGGGTCAGGCCCCCCACACACCTCCGTGGAGGTGGATGGGTCAAGCCACCCCACCCACCTCCTATTTCCAAAAAAGCAAGCATATACCTTCCTGATCCAGGGAGAACCACCTTGGGGTTATGGTGGTTACTCCCCTGTCAGGTCAGTTACGCATGATCTTAGCCAAAAGGCCGAGAAGCGATCCGACATTTTTTTTTTTTTTTATTTCAAAATATACTTTATTCATAAAAAAGAATCTGTACAGTACATTCGATGGCATTTCATTACATTTCGCTGCGGTCAGCAATCCCATACAATACATCTGGGTGCCGACGGCAGTTTCGTTCGTTACATTTCTCGTTTTTCTGTTCAACTGCGATTCAGTACAATAAACAGGGTACATTGTGGTACATTTACACAAATTACATTTCATGTGTTACATTACAGAGCCCGGAATGGGTGATGGTACATTTACATTTTTTCTTTCCAAACTTGCATTTCATAACACACCTTACATTGTACATGGCACTACATTGATGTTTACAGGTTTGGTGCTCTATGTACACAAAGTGTAAATTTCAAATACAAATACAGCCCGAGGGAGTTTGCTGCTGATTTCTGCCCCCGGGTTTTCCGTGGCGGAAGGGTTTTAGACTGTGGCCCTACCCCACCGTGCCTTTGCGGCGACTGCACCAATTTTTAGTGCGTCCCTCAGCACGTATTCCTGGATCTTGGATTGCGCCAGTCTGCAACATGCGGACGTGGTCATCTCCTTGTTCTGGAAGACCAGCAAGTTTCGGCAAGACCAAAGGGCGTCTTTGACCGAGTTGATGGCCCTCCAGCAGCAGGTGATGTTTGTCTCGGTGTGTGTCCCTGGGAACAGCCCGTAGAGCACAGAGTCCTGTGTTACGGAGCTGCTTGGGATGAACCTCGACAGCAACCACTGCATCTCTTTCCAGACCTGCGTCGCAAAGGCGCAATCCTGAAGGAGATGGGTGACAGTCTCGTCCGCCCCGCAGCCGGCCCGGGGGCACCGTGCCGTGCTGCTGAGGCGTCGGCTGTGCATGAACACTCTGACGGGTAGGGCCCCCCTCACCGCCAACCAAGCTACGTCTTGGTGCTTGTGTGTAAGCTTTGGCGATGAGACGTTCTGCCAAACAAGTTCGACAGTCCGCTCAGGGAACCACCCGACAGGGTCCACCGTCTCCTTCTTTCGTAGGGTGTCCAGGACCTTACGTGCTGACCACTGTTTGATGGCCTTGTGGTCAAAGGGGTTTCTTTTGAAGAACTTTTCCACGAAGGACAGGTGGACAGGCATGGTCCAACTGGTGGGGGCGTTTCGCGGCAGCGTGGCCAGACCCATCCTTCTCAACAATGGGGACAGGTAGAACCTCAGCACGTAGTGACACTTGGTGTTTGCGTACTGGGGGTCTGTGCATAGCTTGATGCAGCCGCACACAAAGGTGGCCATCAGGATGAGGGCCACGTTCGGAACGTTCTTTCCTCCACTGTCCAAAGATTTGTACATCGTGTCTCTGCGGACACGGTCCATTTTGGATCTCCAGACAAAGTGGAAGACGGCTCGGGTGACTGCCGCGGCGCTGCATCGTGAGATGGGCCAGACCTGCGCCACGTACAACAACACCGAGAGCACCTCGCTCCTGATGACCAGGTTCTTGCCTGTGATGGAAAGGGAGCGCTGCTCCCAAAATGACAGTTTCTGTCTGACCTTGGCTATGCGCTCGTCCCAGTTTTTGGCGCACGCCCCGTCCGCTCCGAACCATATTCCCAGCACCTTCAGGAAATCTGGCTTGACGGTGAAGGGAATGGAGGCTCGGTCGGTCCAGTGACCAAAGAGCATGGCCTCGCTTTTGGTGCGGTTGACCTTTGCTCCCGAGGCCAGTTCAAACTGGTCGCAGATTGCGAGCAATCTGCGGACCGACTGCGTGTCCGAGCAAAAGACGGCGACGTCGTCCATGTACAGCGAGGTTTTGACCTGGGCGCCTCCGCTGCCTGGGATCGTCACCCCTCTGATGCCCGCGTCCTTCCTGATGGACTCGGCAAAGGGCTCGATACAACACACAAACAAGACAGACGACAGAGGACAGCCTTGCCTGACTCCAGATCTGATTGGAAAGCTTTGAGTTTCCCACCCGTTGATTAGAACTGCACTACTGATGTCTGTGTAGAGCAGTTTGACCCAATTTCGGATGCCCTCCCCGAACCCCATTTTGGAGAGCACGTCCATCAGGTACGTGTGCGATATCCTGTCAAAGGCTTTCTCCTGGTCTAAGCTGATTAGACAGGTGTTCACCCTCCTGTCCCGCACGTAGGCGATCGTATCTCTGAGTAGCGCGAGGCTATCAGAGATCTTCCTGCCGGGGACAGCGCAGGTCTGGTCCGGGTGAATCACCAGCTCAAGAGCAGACTTGACCCTGTTGGCGATGACCTTTGACAGGATCTTGTAGTCCACATTGAGCAGCGAAATGGGCCGCCAGTTTTTGATTTCCTCCCTCTCCCCCTTCTGCTTGTAGATGAGGGTGATGATGCCTTTCCTCATCGATTCTGACATGCTGCCGGCCAGAAGCATACCTCCGTACACTTCCAGCAGGTCCGGGCCTATCCAGTCCCACAGAGCCGAGTACAACTCGACCGGTAAGCCATCGCTTCCGGGAGTTTTATTCGTCTCGAAGGACCGGACGGCCTTTGTCAGCTCGTCCAGAGTTAGCGGGTGGTCCAGACTCTCTCGCTTGCCGTCGTCTAAGACATCCGAAATAGACGACAGGAAAGACTGGGAGGCCGCGCGGTCTGTGGGCTTGACTTCGTACAGCCTGGCATAGAAAGATTCGCTGATCCTCTGCATGTCAGGCTGCGAAGACGTCACAGAACCGTCTTCTTCCTTTAGGCTGGTGATCACAGAGCTCCCCCTGTGTACCTTTTGGAAGAAGAAACGCGAACACGTCTCATCCTGCTCGACGGAGCGGACTCTGGATCGGAAGATGATCTTGGAGGACTCCGAGGCAAAGAGCGAGCCTTGCTGGCCCTTCACCTCTTCGAGTTCCTCCGCGACATCGACCCCCATCGACTGCAGCAGGAGCAGGTTTTGCATATTTGTCTGGAGTCGGGATAATTCCCTCTGTCTCCCTCTCGCCTCCTGAACACCTTTGAGGATGAAGAACCTCTTGATGTTCGTCTTGATTGTTTCCCACCAGTGCATCGGGGAATCGCAGAGGGGTTTTACGGTCCTCCAACCTTTGTAATCCCTCTTGAGTTCCTCAATGTTTTCCCGAGTCAACAGTTTCACGTTCAGCTTCCATATCCCTCTGCCAACTTTCTGATTGTCCTGCATGTGGCAGTCAGCCAGTAGGAGGCAGTGGTCAGAGAAGAACACCGGCGTGACGTCGGTGGATCTGACCTTGAGCGTGTGGGACACAAACAGGAAGTCAATTCTGGAACGGACGGACCCGTCTGGTCTCGACCAGGTGTATCTGCGCGGTGCTCCGTCTGCAGGGTTGCTGAAGACGTCGCACAGCTTGGCATCTTTTACCGCATCCATCAGGAGTTTGGACGTGGCGTCCAGTTTGCTGTCGGCTCTGCTGGATCGTCCAGCCGCATCGATGATGCAGTTGAAGTCACCACCCAGAATGACCGGTCTGGACGTTGCCAGTAACAGTGGGAGCTGCTGGAAGAGGGCCAGCCTCTCGTTCTTCACAGCTGGAGCGTAAACATTAATTAACCTGAGTGGGGAGTTTTTGTACATTACATCTGCTACGAGGAGGCGGCCGCCCACCGACTCCTTAACTTCGGTGATGGTGAAGTGGCCTCCCCGCAGCAGAATGCCCAAGCCGGAAGCTCGGCTGTCGTTGCCCCCTGACCAAATGGATGGTCCATGGGTCCACCATCGTGACCACTGCCGGTAACTGCTGAAGTGCGGCAGGCCGCACTCGATCCGACATTTTTTTTTTTTTTAAATTCATGTCCAATCGTTATCCAATCGTTACAATTCTTTGTCAAACGCCAGAGGTCACCCTGCACCAGTCAAGGATCACTCTGCGCCAATGCTCTTAGCCAAAAGGCTTAGAGCCACTGCACCGTTCCTGGAAGTACTGCAATACCAGGTTCGTGCCATGGAGGTGGATGGGTCAGGTCCCCCACACACCTCCGTGGAGGTGGATGGGTCACCAATCCCACCCACCTCCTGTTTACAAAAATGTAAGCATATACCTTCCTGACCAGGGAGGAACCACCCGGACGTCATGGTGGCTGGTCAGGTTAGTTATGCAGATCTTAGCCAAAAGGCCGAGAAGCGACATTTTTTTTTTTTTTTTTTTTTTTTGGTCAGGTTAGTTATGCAGATCAAGTGGAGTACCTGTTGATTGGGCATTCATATGCAAATCGACTGACTGCAGAAACTCGTTTTTCCAGTTTTGCTGGCTCTGGCCTTTGGCTTGAGCCAGGCGCCAATTGGAGAGAGGAGACAAAATCTGCATGTCGACTAACGATTCGACGGGCCCTTGGGCCTGTCAGGGGGCGGACACGGAGGTCCGCCCGTGCCCCGGACTGGTAAGGAGACAAAAACTGTACACTCCAGGTGCGGTCTCACCAGGGCCCTATATAATTGAGGCAAGACTTCCTTACGCGCACACTCCAACCCCCTTGCAATAAAAGCTAACAAATGGTTAGGATCTGGCATGCACTGCCTGAAAGGGCAGTGGAGGCAGATTCAATCGTCGCTTTCAAAAGGGAATTGGATAAGTACCTGAAGGAAAAAGAATTTCAGGGCTATGGGGAAAGGATAGGGGATTACGACTAGCTAAAGTGCTCTTGCAGAGAGCCAGCACAGGCTCAATGGGCCGAATGGACCTCTTCTGTGCTATAACCATTCTATGATTCTATGCCTTGATTCCCATAGTGCCTGAAACTCTATCGATCTCCGTCTTGAATATACTCAACGACTGAGCCTCCACAGCCCTCTGGGGTAGAGAATTTCAAAGATTCACAACCCTCTGAGTGAAGACATTTCTCCTCATCTCGGTCCTAAATGGCCGATCCCATATTCTGAGACTGTGACCTCTGGTTCTAGACTCCCCAGCCAGGGGAAACATCCCTGCATCTATCCTGTCAAGTCCTCTATGAATTTTATATGTTTCAATGAGATCACCTTTCATTCTTCTAAACTCCAGAGAATATAGGTCCTGTCTACTCAATCTCTCCTCAAAGGACAATCCCCCCATCCCAGGAATCAGTCTAGTAAACCTTGCTCGAAGGCGAGAATATCTTTCCTTAGGTAAGGAGACCAAGGGCTAGACTTTCCACTTCACATCATCCATCTATGGCCTGTCTATTGCCCAAAATGGACCTCTACCACTCATTTTGAGCAAAAAGTGGAAACTAGGCACAAAATATCACTGGAAAAATAGACCCCCAAGTTTCCACTTTGATCGCTGAGATGATCGCCCAAATGATCGCCCACACAAGGTCCATACCAAGTTTCAGCACTTAGCATGCACTTTGCTGGGCCAATGCAAGGCCCAAAAGAGTGCTCAAAAATAGTTGCTTTTTCAGGGCCTTAGAGAGGGAAATGAGCACTACGGGCACCATTTTTAGCTTCTGAGGAAGGGTGGAGAATTGTTCTGAGTTATTTAGAGAGTAAAATTGAAGCCAATTGTATTTAGAAATTTAGGACAGGGAATATAAATAGGTATTATCACATTATCTATGCTAAATAGATCTCATGAAATATCGGAATTATTTAATCAACAGTTTTTACACTGAAGTTATGTAATGATATTCCGTGGTGAAACAGAATAAACAAACAAATCTGCATGAAGAACTGTATATTGTAAAACTTATGTAAATAATAGAGAAGGTACAAAAGTTGTAGAAATTTTTTTTTTATTAAACAAAAATAATTTTTTTTAAGAACTAATGAACAGCACCCTCCCTCCAACCCCCCACCCCCCGCACCATCCCACCCTTCCCTCAAAATCCACAAAACGTTAGAAGAAGAAATTGAACATTTTAAGGAACAAGTGGCCATTTAAGTAATGACAACAAGTGACCATTTCAGTCATGACAACAAGTGACCATTTCAGTCATGCTAACAAGTGGCCATTTAAGTAATGACAACAAGTAACCATTTCAGTCATGACAACAAGTGACCATTTCAGTCATGCTAACAAGTTACCATTTCAGTAACGATAACAAGTGACCATTTCAGAAAGAATGGAAAGTGAACAGTTAAGTAATGATAACAAGTGAACAAAGTGAACATTTAACTATTGAATACAATTGGCCGATTTAGTAACAATAACAATAACAATTAGAATAACAAGAGTACAATAAATTGATAACAGCAAGTGAACATTTTAAAACCAGTGAACTATCGAGAAGCACTCCCCCCTCCCTACCTGCGGCCACGTTTCCCTCCAGATCCTGTCCCATCCTGTGTTCGCACCCCACCCGCCCGTTTTGGTCTACGCAGACCGACACCAAGACATCGTGCAGAGTGGGATGTCAAGACTTCCTGCCGTGGTGGAGGTGACGGAGAGGAAGCGGAAGCCTGAGGCTCTACTTCCGAGTCTGGAGGAACTGTGCCCTCCGTACTCACTTGCATGCTAGGGATCTCGCTGCGAGCAGACACGACACCTTGGGGTGCAGCGCCGTGTCCAGCCAGCAACGCATGCCATAGGGCATTGGTTGCGGCTGTCTGCTGCCGAATAGCCTCCAAGGTCTCCCTTGCAGTCAGTGACTGCTCAGAAGACCAGTTGGAGAAGTTCTGGCAGAACTCACTCCATGATGCTGGAAACTAGCTCCAGTTCACAGAGAACTGGCTCCAGTTCGCAGAGAATCCCTCGAACCTCTGGATAAGGTCGTGACTAATCGCGACCATCTCCCTGCACAGGGCAATCTAGCTCTCTGTCTGGCCCTCCACGGCAGGCGATTGCTCGCCACGCTGACCAGACCTCCGTGGGGTCAGCGTTTGCAATATGACGCGCCTTGGCGTCGCCACCTGCACACCGCTTGGTCCCGGTGATTCTTCCATCTCAACCGAGATGGCTGCAGGTTGATCCGCCACCCTCCCCCCCCCCCCCCGCAAAAAAAATCTCTTCTTCCTCCCTCTCTGTCACCTCCTCCTCCTCCTCCTGCTGAAGCACAGCAGCAGGAGTCTGCAGTGGCTCCTCTTCTTCTTAAGCCTCCTGCGATGTTGGAGACGGTTCAGTGGTAGTGGACTGCACTGACTCGACGACCACTTGACCTTTAATTTGATAAACAACGATTAACTATTCAAATCATAAGAACATAAGAACATAAGAACATAAGAATTGGGAACAGGAGTAGGCCATCTAGCCCTTCGAGCCTGCTCCGCCATTCATAGAAACATAGAAACATAGAAAATAGGTGCAGGAGTAGGCCATTCGGCCCTTCTAGCCTGCACCGCCATTCAATGAGTTCATGGCTGAACATTCAACTTCAGTACCCCATTCCTGCTTTCTCGCCATACTCCTTGATCCTCCTAGTAGTAAGGACTACATCTAACTCCTTTTTGAATATATTTAGTGAATTGGCCTCAACAACTTTCTGTGGTAGAGAATTCCACAGGTTCACCACTCTCTGGGTGAAGAAGTTCCTCCTCATCTCGGTCCTAAATGGCTTACCCCTTATCCTTAGACTGTGACCTCTGGTTCTGGATTTCCCCAACATTGGGAACATTCTTCCTGCATCTAACCTGTCTAAACCCGTCAGAATTTTAAATGTTTCTATGAGGTCCCCTCTCATTCTTCTGAACTCCAGTGAATACAAGCCCAGTTGATCCAGTCTTTCTTGATAGGTCAGTCCCGCCATCCCGGGAATCAGTCTGGTGAATCTTCGCTGCACTCCCTCAATAGCAAGAATGTCCTTCCTCAGGTTAGGAGACCAAAACTGTACACAATACTCCAGGTGTGGCCTCACCAATGCCCTGTACAACTGTAGCAACACCTCCCTGCCCCTGTACTCAAATCCCCTTGCTATGAAGGCTAACATGCCATTTGCTTTCTTAACCGCCTGCTGCACCTGCATGCCAACCTTCAATGACTGATGTACCATGACACCCAGGTCTCTTTGCACCTCCCCTTTTCCTAATCTGTCACCATTCAGATAATAGTCTGTCTCTCTGTTTTTACCACCAAAGTGGATAACCTCACATTTATCCACATTATACTTCATCTGCCATGCATTTGCCCACTCACCTAACCTATCCAAGTCGCTCCGCAGCCTCATAGCATTCTCCTCGCAGCTCACACTGCCACCCAACTTAGTGTCATCCGCAAATTTGGAGATACTACATTTAATCCCCTCATCTAAATCATTAATGTACAGTGTAAACAGCCGGGGCCCCAGCACAGAACCTTGCGGTACCCCACTAGTCACTGCCTGCCATTCTGAAAAGTACCCATTTACTCCTACTCTTTGCTTCCTGTCTGACAACCAGTTCTCAATTCATGTCAGTACACTACCCCCAATCCCATGTGCTCTAACTTTGCACATCAATCTCTTGTGTGGGACCTTGTCGAACGCCTTCTGAAAGTCCAAATATACCACATCAACTGGTTCTCCCTTATCCACTCTACTGGAAACATCCTCAAAAAATTCCAGAAGATTTGTCAAGCATGATTTCCCTTTCACAAATCCATGCTGACTTGGACCTATCATGTCACCTCTTTCCAAATGCACTGCTATGACATCCTTAATAATTGATTCCATCATTTTACCCACTACCGATGTCAGGCTGACCGGTCTATAATTCCCTGTTTTCTCTCTCCCTCCTTTTTTAAAAAGTGGGGTTACATTGGCTACCCTCCACTCCATAGGAACTGATCCAGAGTCAATGGAATGTTGGAAAATGACTGTCAACGCATCCACTATTTCCAAGGCCACGTCCTTAAGTACTCTGGGATGCAGTCCATCAGGCCCTGGGGATTTATCGGCCTACAATCCCATCAATTTCCCCAACACAATTTCCCGGCTAATAAGGATTTCCCTCAGTTCCTCCTCCTTACTAGACCCCCCGACCCCTTTTATAACCGGAAGGTTGTTCGTGTCCTCCTTCGTGAATACCAAACCAAAGTACTTGTTCAATTGGTCCGCCATTTCTTTGTTCCCCGTTATGACTTCCCCTGATTCTGACTGTAGGGGATCTACGTTTGTCTTTACTAACCTTTTTCTCTTTACATATCTATAGAAACTTTTGCAATCCGTCTTAATGTTCCCTGCAAGCTTCTTCTCATACTCCATTTTCCCTGCCCTAATCAAGCCCTAATTCAACAAGATCATGGCTGATCTGGCTGTGGACTCAGCTCCACTTACCCGCCCGCTCCCCATAATCCTTAACTCCCTTATTGGTTAAAAATCTATCTATCTGTGATATGAATACATTCAATGAGCTAGCCTCAACTGCTTCCTTGGGCAGAGAATTCCACAGATTCACAACCCTCTGGGAGAAGAAATTCCTTCTCAACTCGGTTTTAAATTGGCTCCCCTGTATTTTGAGGCTGTGCCCCCTAGTTCTAGTCTCCCCGACCAGTGGAAACAACCTCTCTGCCTCTATCTTGTCTATCCTTTTCATTATTTTAAATGTTTCTATAAGATCATCCCTCATCCTTCTGAACTCCAACGAGTAAAGACCCAGTCTACTCAATCTATCATCATAAGGTAATCCCCTCATCTCCGGAATCAGCCTAGTGAATCATCTCTGTATCCCCTCCAAAGCCAGTATATCCTTCCTTATGTAAGGTGACCAAAACTGTATGCAGTACTCCAGGTGCGGCCTTACCAATACCCTATACAGTTGCAGCAGGACCTCCCTGCTTTTGTACTCCATCCCTCTCGCAATGAAGGCCAACATTCCATTTGCCTTCCTGATTACCTGCTGCACCTGCAAACTAACTTTTTTGGGATTCATGCACAAGGAGTGCGGAGGGGAGCGGGTAGGTCCGAAGGCCTCCTCGTAGGACTGCTCCTGGGCACGGCCAAGGGTGCCATCAGCCGGTCCAGGCAGCGGGCGGTCGAGGGGGTCGTTCAACCTGACTGCCTGCCTCTCTTCCGCTCTTACATCCGGTCCAGGGTGTCCTTGGAGATGGAGCACGCGGTGTCCACCGGTACGCTCGCGGCCTTCCGCGAGAGGTGGGCACCGGAGGGACTGGAGTGCATCATCACGCCCGGCAACCAAATTTTAATTTGATTTTACGTTTTAAAGTTTAATTTGTTTTAATTGCCAGTGCTTTTAGTGTCCCCCTCCCCTTTTATAGGGGGCACTTGGAAAAAAGTGATTTTAGCGCCCAAAAAAAAACCAAAAAAAAAAGAAAAATACAAAAAAAACACAAAAAAGGAAAAAAAAAGGGCCTTGTAAATGTCTGCTGTGTCATCCAGGGCGGGTGGCACGGTTTAATGTTTTTTTTATTTTACAGATAAACTCAAAAGAGTTTCATGCACAAGGACCCCCAGGTCCCTCTGCACCTCAGCATGTTGTAATTTCTCCCCATTCAAATAATATTCCCTTTTACTGTTTTTTTTTCCAAGGTGGATGACCTCACACTTTCCGACATTGTATTTCATCTACCAAACCTTAACCCATTCGCTTAACCTATCCAAATCTCTTTGCAGCCTCTCTGTGTCCTCTACACAACCCGCTTTCCCACTAATCTTAGTGTCATCTGCAAATTTTGTTACACTACACCCTGTCCCCTCTTCCAGGTCATCTATGTATATTGTAAACAGTTGTGGTCCCAGCACCAATCCCTGTGGCACACCACTAACCACCGATTTCCAACCCAAAAAGGACCCATTTATCCTGACTCTCTGCTTTCTGTTCGCCAGCCAATTGTCTATCCATGCTAATACATTTCCTCTGACTCCGCGTGCCTTTATCTTCTGCAGTAACCTTTTGTGTGGCACCTTATCGAATGCCTTTTGGAAATCTAAATACACCACATCCATCGGTACACCTCTATCCACCATGCTCGTTATATCCTCAAAGAATTCCAGTAAATTAGTTAAACATGATTTCCCCTTCATGAATCCATGCTGCGTCTGCTTGATTGCACTATTCCTATCTAGATGTCCCGCTATTTCTTCCTTAACGATAGTTTCAAGCATTTTCCTCACTACAGATGTTAAACTAACCGGCCTATAGTTACCTGCCTTTTGTCTGCCCCCTTTTTTAAACAGAGGCGTTACATTAGCTGCTTTCCAATCCGCTGGTACCTCACCAGAGTCCGGAGAATTTTGGTAGATAATAACGAATGCATCTGCTATAACTTCCGCCATCTCTTTTAATACCCTGGGATGCATTTCATCAGGACCAGGGGACTTGTCTACCTTGAGTCCCATTACCCTGTCCAGCACTACCCTCCTAGTGATAGTGATTGTCTCAAGGTCCTCCCTTCCCACATTCCCGTGACCAGCAATTTTTGGCATGGTTTTTGTGTCTTCCACTGTGAAGATCGAAGCAAAATAATTGTTTAAGATCTCAGCCATTTCCACATTTCCCATTATTAAATCCCTCTTCTCATCTTCTAAGGGACCAACATTTATTTTAGTCACTCTTTTCCGTTTTATATATCTGTAAAAGCTTTTACTATCTGTTTTTATGTTTTGCGCAAGTTTACCTTCGAAATCTATCTTTCCTTTCTTTATTGCTTTTTTAGTCATTCTTTGCTGTTGTTTAAAATTTTCCCAATCCTCTAGTTTCCCACCAACCTTGGTCACCTTATACGCATTGGTCTTTGATTTGATACTCTCCTTTATTTCCTTGGTTATCCACGGCTGGTTATCCCTTCTCTTACCGCCCTTCTTTTTCACTGGAATATATTTTTGTTGCGCACTATGAAAGAGCTCCTTAAAAGTCCTCCACTGTTCCTCAATTGTGCCACCGTTTAGTCTGTGTTTCCAGTCTACTTTAGCCAACTCTGCCCTCATCCCACTGTAGTCCCCTTTGTTTAAGCATAGTACGCTCGTTTCTGACACAACTTCCTCACTCTCCATCTGTATTACAAATTCAACCATATTGTGATCACTCATTCCGAGAGGATCTTTTACTAGGAGATCGTTTATTTTTCCTGTCTCATTATACAGGACCAGATCTAAGATAGCTTGCTCCCTTGTAGGTTATGTTACATACTGTTCTAAGAAACAATCCCGTATGCATTCTATGAATTCCTCCTCCAGGCTACCCCGTGCGATTTGAGTTGACCAATCGATATGTAGGTTAAAATCCCCCATGACTACTGCCGTTCCTTTTTCACATGCCTCCATTATTCCCTTGATTATTGCCCGCCCCATCGTGAAGTTATTATTTGGGGGCCTATAAACTACGCCCACCAGTGACCTTTTCCCCTTACTATCTCTAATCGCCACCCACAATGATTCAACATTTTGTTCATTAGAGCCAATATCGTCTCTCACAACTGCCCTGATATCATCCTTTATTAACAGAGCTACCCCACCCCCTTTCCCTTCTTGTCTATCTTTCCGAATCGTCAGATACCCCTGTATGTTTAATTCCCAGTCTTGGCCACCCTGCAACCATGTTTCTGTAATGGCCACCAAATCATACCCATTTGTAATGATTTGTGTCGTCAACTCATTTACTTTATTTCGAATGCTGCGTGCATTTAGGTAGAGTGTTTTAATCCTAGTTTTTAAACCATGATTTTTAGTTTTGACCCCTCCTGCAGCCCCTTTATATTCAGTGGCCCTTTTTGTTTTTTGCCTTGGGTTTCTCTGCCCTCCACTTTTACTCATTTCCTTTCTGTCTTTTGCTTTTGTCTCCTTTTTGTTTCCCTCTGTCTCCCTGCATTGGTTTCCATCCCCCTGCCATATTAGTTTAACTCCTCCCCAACAGCACTAGCAAACACTCCCCCTAGGACATTGGTTCCGGTCCTGCCCAGGTGCAGACCGTCCGGTTTGTACTGGTCCCACCTCCCCCAGAACCTGTTCCAATGCCCCAGGAATTTGAATCCTTCCCTGCTGCACCACTGCTCAAGCCATGTATTCACCTGCGCTATCCTGCGATTCCTACTCTGACTAGCACGTGGCACTGGTAGCAATCCCGAGATTACTACTTTTGAGGTCCTATTTTTTAATTTAGCTCCTAGCTCCTTAAATTCGTCTCATAGGACCTCATCCCTTTTTTTACCTATGTCGTTGGTACCAATGTGCACCACGACAACTGGCTGTTCTCCCTCCCTTTTTAGAATGTCCTGCACCCGCTCCGAGACATCCTTGACCCTTGCACCAGGGAGGCAACATACCATCCTGGAGTCTCAGTTGCGGCCGCAGAAATGCCTATCTATTCCCCTTACAATTGAATCCCCTATCACTATCCCTCTCCCACTCTTTTTCCTGCGCAACAGAGCCAGCCACAGTGCCATGAACTTGGCTGCTGCTGCCCTCCCCTGATGAGTCATCCCCCTCAACAGTACTCAAAGCAGTGTATCTGTTTTGCTGGGGGATGACCGCAGGGGACCCCTGCACTGCCGTCCTTGCACTGCTCTTCCTGCTGGTCTTCCATTCCCTAGCTGGCTGTGGACCCTTCACCTGCGGTAAGACCAACTCGCTACACGTGCTACTCACGTCATTCTCAGCATCGTGGATGCTCCAGAGTGAATCCACTCTCAGCTCATTGCATTACAATTTTTCTCGAACTCAAAACATTGCAATGCTTTCCATTACCCCATATGCACAGGTGACCACAAGGTTTAACATGACCTAACATGACCTCATTCGAATATCTATAGTACATCACCATTATATATCAAATTATATTATAATCGCATAACATTCCATTGTAATTGCATAACATTGCATAACATCAAATTACATTATAATTGCATGACATTACATGCGTAACTACGATATTTTCAGTATTTACTAATGATTCACACATTGCACAATGCACAGTTCTCATTACTCACATGTCTCAAGGGTGGGTTCGGCCACACCACGGAATGTGACCGAACGACTTTCTGGCCCCACCAAGGCCACCGCGACCTCCTCGTAAGCACTTAAACTGTGCATCATGGCAGAGCCCCCGCTCGTCCTGCGTTGCTCTCGATTATTGATCGAGATCTTCTTCTGTAAATGATACAATAACATTGCACGGCATAAGCAAATGGATCAGGCAATTTAAGACATTGAAGACATTTAAGACTGAACTGACAGATTTAAATGTTCTTTTACAAATTAGCATTACGTTGCATATTTCACACTACAACATTTAACTTTATGCTGGGTTGCATAAATGTATTCATAATTTAGTTATCTTTAAATGTAACCTAATAACATTGCAGATTCTAGTTATTAATTAGATCTTTAAATATAAATTTCAACTTACTCTCGCAGCTGCCAGTAGGCTGTTCCAATGCTTGCGGCACTGGTCCGGTGTGCGGGCTTCATTAGATGCCGACGTGACCACGTCGGCAATCTCTGCCCAAATCTTCCGATATGCACAGGGTGGAGGTTTCCCATGCCTAACCGTGTCAGATCCTTCCACCTGGTGCTGACAACATTCACCAGGGCCTCATTGGCCTCCTCGCTGAAAGGCATGGACCTCCTCCCTTCAAATGATGCCTCCATTATCGATTAATATGAGATTATTCAAACCACAAAATGCTTTCTCCTCTCTCTCTCTCTCCCCGACCCTCACAGAGCTTCTGAGCATGTGTGATGACCCCTGACCTCTGAAAACGCGGGAAGGAGCTTCAACCTGAAAAAAAAATCAACCTGCACATGCGCAGTAATGCGTTGCTAGGGAAGCTTTTTTTTTCATTCACTTCTGTTTTCTTTGGGCGATCGCCGAGCAATCACATCGCCCATTTGACATCGCTGGGGTAAGGCCAAGTGGAAAATCGCCCCCAAAAAATGGGCCTTGAGCCGGCGATCAGCACGGGCGATAGGTCCTGCATCGCTGGAGCAAGGCCCATTTTTTTCGGCCTTAGCCTGAAAGTGGAAAGTCTAGCCCCAAAACTGTGCACAATACTCCAGGTGCGGTCTCACCAGGGCCCTATATAATTGCAGCAAGACTCCCTTATTCGCACACTCCAACCATCTTGCAATAAAGGCCAACATACCATTTGCATTCCTAATTGCTTGCTGTACCTGCATGTAAACATTCAGTGATTTTTGCACAAGGACCTCCAAATCCCTCTGAACACCAACATTTCCCAATCTCTCACCATTTAAAAAATATTGTGCTTTTCCATTCTTCCTACCAAAGTGAATAACCTCACATTTCCCCACATTATACTGCATCTGCCTCCTTCCTGCCCAATCACTTAACCTGTCTATATCCCTTTGCAGTTTCTTTGCATCCTCCTCACAGCTTACTTTCACACCTAGCTTTCCCATCAGCAAGCTTGGATATATTACACTTACTTGGTCCCTTCATCTAATTCATTGATATAAATTGTGAATAGCTGGGGCCCAAGCACAGATCATTGCGGTACTCCACTAGTTACACCTTGCCAACCTGAAAATGACACGTTTAATCCTACTGTCTGTTTTCTGTCTGTTAACCAATCCTTAATCCATGCTAGTATATTACCCCCAATCCCATGAGTCCTAATTTTGTGTAACAACCTTATCAACTGTCTTCTGAAAATCCAAATATACTACATCCACTGGTTCCTCTTTATCTACCCTGCTAGTTACAACCTCAAAAAACTTCAATAGATTTGTCAAACACGGTTTCCTTTTCATAAAAACGTGTTGACTCTGCCTAATTATATTCTGATTTTCAGTGTCTTGTTACCACGTCCTTGGTAACAGGTTCTAGCATTTTCTTTACTACTGATGGTAGGCTAACTGGCTGATAGTTCCTTGTTTTCTCTCTCCTTTCTTGAACAGCGGGGCTACATTTGTTACCTTCCAATCCATGGGGACCATTCGAGAATTTAGGCATTCTGGAAGATCAAAACCTCTTTTAAAACGCTAGGCCATTATGTCCAAGGGCTTTATCAACTTTTAGTCCCATTAATTTCTCCAGTACTTTTTCTTTACTAATATTAATTACTTTAAGTTCCTCACTCTCATTCGACCCCATGGTTCCCCACAATTTCCAGTATGTTTTTTAGGGGCGAAATTGCTCCCTTTTATAGCCCCATTAGTGCCTCTGGGGTCGCTAACGGGGCACAAGATAGTTTTCACCCGGGGAAGGGGGCGCTACTGCCTCCTGGGAAATTTCCCGGGAGTTTGCGGCGGGGTTGCCATGGCAGCGGTGTACTCCACGGTTAGCGCCCTGTGCTGCTGCGCAACCTCCGCCATCTTACCACCCCGCGGGGGAAATTGCCGGCGGGCTGCAAATCTGGCCGACATCCGCTCTTGGAGCGTTGCTTAAAGGGGAGGGCGCCAGCACCCTGCGCCGCCATCTTTTTTTTGTTGGACGATTCTCCCTAGTGTGGTCCGGGCCACCATCTTGCAGTTCGGCATGCCGCCATGGTGGCCCAGTCATGGCCATCAGAGGCCGTGCAAATGCACAGTGGCCCTCACCTTTGAGCATCTGCATAGCGCTTGACTCCCTGCCCAAGTAGCTCCCCGGTTACCACCCCCAAAGGAAGTGGAGCACGGGAGATTGTGCTCCGCTTCCTTTAGAGGCGGTGAGGGCAATTCAGCGGCGAGGGCTGGGCTTCCACGCGAGCGCTAAAAGTCCCGGCCCTGGAAAGTTACCAGCCACAATCGGGTCGCGGGGCAATTTCTCCCCCTTTGTGTCTTCTACTGTGAAGACACATTCAAAATATTTGTTTCACGTCTCTGTCATTTCCTTATTCCTGTTTTTAATTTCTCCTATTGGATTTCAATGCAGGGAAATGTGAGGTCAACCACTTTGGACCTAAAAAGGTTAGAACAGGGAATTTTCTAAATGGTGAAAAGCTGAAAACAGTGGAGGTCCAAAGAGACTTAGGGGTTCAGGTATGTAGATCATTAAAATGTCATGGAGAGTGTTGCGTGTCTGTAAAGTATGCACTCCCATGTTCCGCCACCAGGGAGCTCATCCCCTGAAGTCCCAAGGGATCCCAGCATCCCTTGGGAGCACTGTATATGAGCCGGTCCCTAAGGCCTGTTCCTCATTCTGGAGTGTCTTATTAAAGGTCACTGTTACTTTAACCTCCCTGTATGCACATCATCTGTGTTAGGAACACAATAACTGGTGACGAGAATACGAATCCAACGCAAAGATGCAGCAAACTGTGGGCATCCTGGAGAAGTTCTCGGAAGGTGAGGACTGGGAAGCCTATGTCGAACGGCTAGACCAGTACTTTGTAGCCAACGAGCTGGACGGAGAAGGAAGCGCTGCAAAAAGGAGAGCGGTCCTCCTCACAGTCTGCGGGACACCGACCTACAGCCTCATGAAGAATCTTCTGGCTCCGGTGAAACCCACAGATAAGTTGTATGAGGAGCTGTGTCCACTGGTTCGGGAGCATCTTAACCCGAGGGAGAGCGTGCTGATGGCGAGGTATCGGTTCTACACGTGCCAGCGATCTGAAGGTCAGGAAGTGGCGAGCTATGTCGCCGAGCTAAGGCGGCTTGCAGGACAATGTGAGTTTGATAGCTACCTGGAGCAGATGCTCAAAGACTTTTTTGTACTGGACATTGGCCACGAGACCATCCTACAAAAACTTTTGACTGTAGAGACACCGACCCTCAGCAAGGCCATTGCAATAGCACAGGCGTTTATGTCCACCAGTGATAACACCAAACAAATCCCTCAGCAATGTTCATAAATTAACTGGAACTGTGTTTGTGAGCAGAAATGTACAGGGCAGAACCGACGAGTCTGCAA
Source organism: Pristiophorus japonicus (assembly GCF_044704955.1). NCBI lineage: Eukaryota > Metazoa > Chordata > Chondrichthyes > Pristiophoridae > Pristiophorus > Pristiophorus japonicus. Next base: position 89,766,103 of record NC_091989.1, on the reverse strand, counting down.
ATGTCAGCAGGCCTCAGGTGACCCAGATGACTCAGAGTCCCCAACAAAGGATGAACGCAAGGCAATTCACATCTTGTTGGCGTTGTGGAGGCTTCCATTCAGCCTATTCATGCCACTTCAAGAGCTGTGGTACAATGGGGCCCTCCAATGAGCTTGCAAACGAGCTGCAAGCTCTGCAAAACCTGCTAACCACCACGTGGCAGAGGAAGATCGGTCCATGGTAGATCAAAGCAATTTCGAGCCTCAGAGAGAGGAGGCAGATGCTTAAGTACACGGAGTGCACACATTTTCGACGAAATGTCCACCTATAATGCTAAACGTAAAATTGAATGGTTTACCCGTAGCCATGGAACTGGAAACCGGCGTTAGCCAATCCATCATGAGTAAAAAAATATTTGAGAGACTGTGGTGCAAAAAGGCATTCAGACCAGCCCTGAGCCCCATCCACACGAAACTGAGAACGTACACCTACAGCTTATCACTGTCCTGGGCAGCGCCATGGTCAAGGTCATCTACGAGGGCACGGTGCACGAACTGCCACTCTGAATTGTCCCGGGCGATGGCCCCACACTGCTTGGAAGGAGCTGGCTGGGCAAAATCCGCTAGAACTGGAATGACATCCGAGCGCTATCACATGTCGATGAAGCCTCATGTACCCAGGTTCTTAACAAATTTCCTTCCCTTTTTGAGCCAGGCATTGGAAACTTTTACGGGGCGAAGGTGCAGATCCACTTGGCCCCAGAGGCATGACCCATTCACCACAAGGCACGAGCAGTACCTCACATGATGAGGGAGAGAGTGGAAATCGAGCTGGACAGGCTGCAACACGAGGGCATCACCTCCCCAGTGGAATTCAGCGATTGGGCCAGCCCGATTGTTCCAGTACTCAAAAGTGATGGCACGGTCAGGATTTGCGGCGATTATAAAGTAACTATTAATCGTTTCTCGCTACAGGACCAATACCCGCTACCTAAGGCAGACGACCGATTTGTGATGCTGGCAGGAGACAAGACGTTCACCAAGCTCAACCTGACTTCGGCCTACATGACGCAGGAGCTGGAGGAGTCTTCGAAGGGCCTCACCTGCATCACACGCACAAGGGACTGTTCATCTACAACAAATGCCCATTTGGAATTCAGTCGGCTGCAGCGATCTTCCAGAGAAACATGGAGAGCCTACACCAGTCGGTACCACGCACGGTGGTCTTTCAGGATGACATATTGGTCACGGGTCGGGACACCGCCGAGCACCTACAAAACCTGGAGGAGGTCCTCCAGCGACTGGATCACGTAGGGCTGCACCTGAAGAGGTCGAAATGCATCTTCATGGCAACAGAAGTGGAGTTTTTGGGGAGAAAGATCGCGGCGGATGGCATTCGGCCCACAGACGCCAAGACAGAGGCTATCAGGAACGCGCCCAGGCCACAGAACGTCACGGAGCTGCGGTCGTTCCTGGGACTCCTCAACTATTTTGGTAACTTCCTACCAGGGTTAAGCACCATTTTAGAGCCCCTACATGTGTTATTGCGCAAAGGTGAGAACTGGGTATGGGGAAAAAAACAAGTAATTGCTTTTGAGAAAGCCAGAAACATGTTATGCTCCAACAAGCTGCTTGTATTGTATAACCCGTGTAAAAGACTTGTGCTAACATTTGACGCGTCGTCGTACGGAGTTGGGTGTGTATTACAACAAGCTAACGCTGCGGGGAAGTTGCAACCTGTTGCCTATGCCTCCAGGAGCTTGTCTAAGGCCGAGAGGGCCTACAGCATGATTGATAAAGAGGCATTAGCGTGTGTGTTCAGGGTAAAGAAAGTGCATCAGTACCTGTTTGGCCTCAAATTTGAGCTGGAAACCGATCACAAGCCCCTCAAATCCATGTTCGCTGAAAACAAGGGGATAAATACTAATGCCTCAGCCCGCATACAAAGGTGCGCACTCGCACTATCAGTGCATAACTATACCATCCGCCACAGGCCAGGCACCGAGAACTGTGCGGATGCTCTCAGTTGGCTACCATTGCCCACCACGGGGCTGGAAATGGTGCAGCCTGCAAACTTGTTGATGGTGGCGCAGCCCGCAGACTTGTTGATGGTCATGGAAGCGTTTGAAAATGATAAATCACCTGTCACGGCCCACCAGATTAGGACTTGGACCAGCCAAGATCCTCTGCTGTCCCTAGTAAAAAACTATGTACTGCATAGGAGCTGGGCCAGCATCCCCGTTGAAATGCAAGAGCCAATCAAGCCGTTCCAGCAGCGAAAGGATGAGCTGTCCATTCAGGCAGACTGCCTGTTGTGGGGCAATTGCGTAGTGCAATCAAAAAATGGTAGGGAGACGTTCATCTCGGATCTCCACAGCACACACCCGGGTATAGTAATGATGAAAGCGATAACCAGATCCCACGTGTGGTGGCCCGGTATCGACTCTGACTTAGAGTCCTGTGTACGGCAATGCAGCGTATGTGCTCAGTTGAGCAACACGCCCAGAGAGGCTCCACTAAGTTTGTGATCCTGGCCCTCCAGACCATGGTCGAGGATCCATGTCGACTATGCGGGCCCGTTTCTCGGTAAAATGTTCCTGGTGGTGGTGGAAGCTTTTTCAAAATGGATTGAATGTGAAATAACAGCTTGTTCCTCATTCTGGGGTGTCTGAATAAAGACTGAGGTCACTGTTACTTTAACCTCCCTGTGTGCAGTCTCATCTGTGTTAGGAACACAATAGACAGGTACAGAAAATAATCAAAAAGGCTAATGGAATGCTGGCCTTTATATCTAGAGGACTAGAATACAAGGGGTTAGAAGTTATACTGCAGCTACACAAAGCCCTGGTTAGACCACACCTGGAGCACTGTGAGCAGTTCTGGGCACCACACCTTAGGGAGGATATATTGGCCTTGGAGGGAGTGCAGTGTAGGTTTACCAGAATGATATCCGCACTCCAAGGGTTAAGTTACGAGGAGAGATTACACAAATTAGGGTTGTATTCCCTGGAATGTAGAAAGTTAAGGGGTGATCTGATCGAAATTTTCAAGATATTAAAATTTGCAGGGCTACGGGAAAAGGGCAGGGGAGTGGGACTCGGCCCTTCACCTAGGTTTCCAATAAAAATATGTCACTTCTTGATATTGTCTTGATTATTATTGTTTACCTTTGCTGCTCCTTTTTTCACCAATCTTCTCGTCACCCTCCTTCCTCTCCTGGGGTATTGTTACAGGGACACCAGTATTTCTCCAGTATACCCAATTAGCCATTTGTGACCCTAAGCAGCAAATGTCAGCAGGACGTTTGGCCATAGGTAGCCATCACAGCCTTGACTAGCCCTCCCCGGATGTCTACACCTGTACACTTGGGAGGAACAGGTGACTTTGGACCTGGGCTAGAAATTCGTTATAGCCAAGAAATGGGCAGTGTTTCGACTAAAAATGGTTAAGTAGTGCCCATTGAAAATCGTCTAGGCTGCACCCAAAATTTGTCCTCACTCCTCATTAAAATGATTGCGGTCATGATTCTAGTCTAACAAACCAAGCTCATTGGCATTACACTGAAAAGAAGCACTAACCACACTTGGTCAGCTCCGCTGGGCAGGCCACATAGTTCGTATGCCAGACATGAGGCTCCCAAAGCAAACGCTCTACTCGGAACTCCTTCACGGCAAGTGAGCCAAAGGTGGACAGAGGAAACATTACAAGGACACCCTCAAAGCCTCACTGATAAAGTGCAACATCCCCACCGACACCTTGGAGTCCCTGGCCAAAGATCGCCCTAAGTGGAGGAAGTGCATCCGGGAGGGTGCTGAGCACCTCAAGCCTCATCGGTGAGAGCATGCCGAAATCAAGCGCAGGCAGTGGAAAGAGCGTGTGGCAAACCTGTCCCACCCTCCCTTACCCTCAACGACTATCTGTCCCACCTGTGACAGGGACTGTGGTTCTCGTATTGGACTGTTCAGCCACCGAAGGATTCATTTTTAGAGTGAAAGTAAGTCTTCCTCGATTCCGAGGGACTGCCTATGATGATGATAATGGACCAATATCAGGGCTGGCAAGTAATGATTGACACAGGCTTTTTTCATTATTTAAAGGGTAGGTTCATTGATGCTGCAGCACCTCATTCTCGGGATTGTTGCCTCAACAACTATAAGAAGGACATGGAGAAGGAGCACTTATTTACAAATGCTGATGGCAGATCGCTGCCCCAGAGGGAGAGCCCGGAGGTTTTCCGAGGAAGCTTTGGAGGCATTGGTTTTAGCGATGGAGAAAAGGCGGGCGGTTCTGTACCCCTCACCTGGCAGGAGGTCCTCACCACAAGTCTGCCACACTATGTAGAGGGAGGTGGTACACCACGTCACGGGCAGCACTGTGCTCCCCAGGAATCAACTCAGTGCAGGAGGAAGTTTAACGAGCTCACACGGGTGGGTAGAGTGAGTGAAGGCTTCAACAAATGCTACGTACCACCATTTGCACCACAAGCTTCACACACTGCTCAATGCACCACATCTCCAGCACTCACCCACCAACAATCCCTACCTAGCAACACTCACACCCACATCTCATACCTTGCACACAATGACAGCTATTCAACTATGGTAGGCACAAGGATCATTCCTTATTAGAATTCATGTGATGTGTCATTTGTTTCTAGACACATTTATTAATGGTGTTTGGAATATTTTGTGGTCTCATTTCAGCTTTGCGCCCAGGAGGATACTGTGATATGGCATGAGACAGGGATGGTATGATGGGTATGTGGTGAGCTATGGGGATTTGGGGTTTAATTCATTTGAATCACAGTCTGATGAGCCAGTCACAGACAGCCTGTCTGGAAGGTCGAATGTCTCATTGCCTCCTCCCTCCATCCTGTTCCTCCTCCTGCCCATCCTCCTCCTCCTTGTCCTCTTCCTCCTCCTTGTCCTCTTACTCCTCCTCATCCTCTTACTCCTCCTCATCCTCTTCCACCTCCTCATCCTCCTCTGGCTCGTCCTCCTCCTAAGGTGGTCCCGCAGTCCCTGCTGGCAAGGGCTGCGCCCTCATTATGGCCAAGTTGTAGAGCATGTAACAGACCACCACGAAATGGGATACCCCCACACTTCTGGTGAGTACTGGAAGGCTCCATCCAAGTGGCCAAGGCAACGGAACCATTGCTTCAATAAGGCGATGGTCTGCTCGATGATGTTCCTGGTGGCAGCATGGCTTTCATTATATGAGTGCTGGGCATGAGATTTGGTATTGCGGAGGACAGTCACATGCTAGGTGGAGAGTGGATATCCCATGTCTATGAGCAGTCACCCTTGAGCTTGATGTGGTTGCTGGAAGGTCGGGCGCAGGAAGATAGCATCATGGCTGCTGCCAGGATAGCGGGCATTGACATTGACGATTCGCTGTGTGTGGTCACATACCAATTGCACATTAAGTGAGTGAGTTATTTTTTTTAGGAAACATTGTACTTTGAAGCATTTCAAAAATAATGGTTGTGTTGAACTTGCCAGAACACTCCCTGATACCAAGGAACCTTGAAATGACTAAGGAAAACTCTTCCAGTAGCAGAAAGTTGCACACTGCATAAACTGCAATTGGTAAGGATCCCTTTAAATAGCATTGCTGCAGCCGGCATCCTGCTGAAGTTGTCATTGCTTTCTCCAGCCAGTAAATAACTTGGCTAAAACAAAGTTGGGAAATTGGGCATCCAGTGAGCATTGCACACTCACTTATGTCACAATCTCCATCATGGTGAGCTCCCTGGCAATCGAAGTTACTGGCTTTCAGATGAGACGTTAAACCAAGGCTCTGTCTGCTCTCTCTAAGGCACTATTTCAAAGAAGAGCAGGGGAGTTATCCCCGGTGTCCTGGCCAATAATTATCCCTCAATCAACATAACAAAAAACAGATGATCAGTCATTCGCACATTGCTGTTTGTGAGAGCTTGCTGTGCACAAATTCGCTGCTGAGATTCCTACATTACAACAGTGACTACACTCCAAAAAGTACTTAATTGGCTGTAAAGCTCTTTGGGACGTCAGGTAGTTGTGAAAGGTGCAATATAAATGTAAGTCTATCTTCAATTGGGAGCAAGTTGGGCAAATGCAGTTTCCATGGGACCTCCTGGAAAATAGTTGAAAAGAACGCTGATTATTAGCGACACTGTATTCATGCATTTAAAGGACAGAGTCAGTTACTTAGTTAATTTACTGAAAATATTGCAACTTTTCCAGCTCATATTTAAGGACAGATTGTCACCTGTGTTTACACCACTCCAGTACTTGTTTTAATACATTATTTGTTTCCTTATCGTGCGTGAAAATGGGGCAGAAATTCCGTGCTCGCGGGTGTGTACGGGATGTGTACAGCGTGTGTATGGAGTGTGTACGGGATGTGTACAGCGTGTGTACGGTGTGTGTACGGGATGTGTACGGAGTGTGTACGGGATGTGTATGGAGTGTGTACGGGGTGTGTACGGGATGTGTACAGCATGTGTACGGAGTGTGTACAGAGTGTGTACGGAGAGTATATGGACCCAGGAAAGCATCGCAAAAGCCATTTTTCAGTGCACAATGCGCATGCGCTGAAAACCAACTTTTCCGATCGGTCACGCAGGAGCGTGACAGATCATCCGTATCTCGGGAACGAGGACATTTGCAAGGGCAAGATTACGGTATTTACCCATATCTTGCCCTCCAAATGTCCTCAAAACTCTTGCGTTGATAAGGTGTAAGAGTTTTAAAACACACTTAAAACATAAAAAATTAAATTTAAAAAACACATTTTATTTTTAAAACCCTGCCCACTACATTAAATTTATTTTAAAGCATAATTTAAAAAACTTTTTTTTTAAACGGAAACTATCTATTTTTAATATATAAATAACTTTAATTTAAATTAATGTTTGGGGGAGTTTCTCCTTCATAATAATAGGAACTCCAAATTACAGAGCTCCCCTTCGTGCCTACACACACTTGCAGTAATCTTTAATCCCTTTAGTACATTTGGAGCAATGCATCCATTCCATGGAATGACACTGGACCACATTCTGGTGCGAATGTCGAACATAATGGTGACAAGTATATCTGTGCGCTGCAGGCATGAACTCATTTTAAAATAAGGAAATAAACGCATCTTCAGAAATAGCAGAGACAAGTTCAATCGGAGCTCGTTATACCTCCAGCACCGCCCAGTGTGGTATCCCAGTGCACCACCTCAATCCTTTCAATTCCTTTTTTCCGTCCCACATAAACGAAATCGGATGTATACACCCGTGTGTTAATATCGATGGACCCTGCAATCCTGCAGATCACTCACTGTCTTGTGCTCGTAAACATTCAACCGATTTCAGAGCTGGACAGTGCACACTTTCTGGTTTGGTTTATGCTCAGTTCATGCCTACAGGGTGAAGCTGATCTTATCTGGGCCGGGGTCTGTGTCTCTCCATTGCAGGGACTGTGTCTGTGACCCTCTCCAGTGCAGGGACTGTGTGTCTCTCTCTCCAGTCCAGGGACTGTGTGTGTGTCTCTGTCTCTCTAATCCAAGGACTGTGTGTGACTCTCTCTAGTCCAGCGACTGTGTGTGTGTCTCTCTCCAGTGCAGGGACTGTGTGTGACTCTTTCTAGTCCAGTGACTGTGTATGTGTCTCTCTCCAGTCCATGGGACTGTTGTCTCTCTCTCCCTAATCCAGGGACTGTGTCTGTGACTCTAGTGCAGGGACTGTGTGCCTCTCTCTCTCCAGTGCAGGGACTGTGTGTGAGTGTCTCTCTCTCCAGTCCTGGGTGTGTGTTTCTCTCTCCAGTGCAGCGACACTGTGTGTCTCTCTCCAGTCCAGGGACAGTGTGTCTCTCTCCAGTGCAGGGACTGTGTGTCTCTCTCCAGTGCAAGGACTGTGTCTCTCTTCAGTCCAGGGACTGTGTGTCTCTCTCCAGTGCAAGGTTTGTGTGTGTCTCTCTCCAGTGTAGGGACTGTGTGTGTCTCTCTCTCTCCAGTGCAGGGACTGTGTGTGTGTCTCGCTCTCCAGTCCAGGGACTATGTCTGTGCCTCTCTCCAGTGCAGGGACTGTTTGTGTCTCTCTCTCTCCAGTCCAGGGACTGAGCGTGTCTCTCTCCAGTCCAGGGACTGTGTGTCTCTCTCTCTCCAGTCCAGGGTTTGTGTATGTCTCTCTCCAGCGCAGGGACTGTGTGTCTCTCTCCATTGCAGGGACTGTGTCTCTCTTCAGTCCAGGGACTGTGTGTCTCTCTCCAGTCCAGGGACTGTCTTCATGGGACCTCCTGGAAAATGCAGCAAAATAGTTGAAAAGAACACTGATTATTATCTACACTGTATTCATGCATTTAAAGGACAGAGTCAGTTACTTAGTTACTTTACTGAAACTATTGCAACATTTCCAGCTCATATTTAAGGACAGATTGTCACCTGTGTTTACACCACTCCAGTACTTGTTTTAGTACATTATTTGTTTCCATATCGTGCGTTATAATGGGGCAGAAATTCCGTGCTCCCGGGTGTGTACGGGATGTGTACGGAATGTGTATGGGATGTGTATGGAGTGTGTATGGAGTGTGTACGGGATGTGTACAGGGTGTGTACGGGATGTGTACGGGGTGTGTACGGAGTGTGTACGGGGTGTGTACGGAGTGTGTACGGGGTGTGTACGGAGTGTGTATGGGATGTGTAGGGAGTGTGTACGGAATGTGTACGGGGTGTGTACGGGGTGTGTACAGAGTGTGTACGCGGTGTGTACGGGGTGTGTATGGGGTGTGTACGGAGTGTGTACAGGACGTGTACGGAGTGTGTACGGATTGTGTACGGGGTGTGTACGGAGTGTGTATGGGATGTGTAGGGAGTGGGTACGGAATGTGTACGCGGTGTGTACGGAGTGTGTACGCGGTGTGTACGGGGTGTGTATGGAGTGAGTACGGAGTGTGTATGGGATGCGTACAGAGTGTGTACGGAGTGTGTACGGAGAGTGTATGGACCCGGGAAGACATCGCAAAAGCCATTTTTCAGTGCACAATGCACATGCGCTGAAAACTAACTTTTCCGATCGGTCACACTGGAACGTGACAGATCATCCGTATCTCGGGAGCGAGGACATTTGCCAGGGCAAGATTACAGTATTTACCCATTTCTTGCCCTCCAAATGTCCTCAAAACTCTTGCGCTTGATAAGGTGTAAGAGTTTTAAAACACACTTAAAATTTAAAAAATAAAATTGAAAAAACATATTTTATTTTTAAAACCCTGCTCACTACATTAAATTTATTTTAAAGCATAATTTAAAAAACTTTAAAAAAACCCGCAAAATATCTATTTTTAATACATAAATAACTTTAATTTAAATTAATGTTAAATATGTAGTGTATTTTTTCTATTTTTTATGAATGATTTGTGTGTTTGGGGGAGTTTCTCCTTCATAATAATAGGAACTCCAACTTACGGAGCTCCCCTCCGTGCCTACACACACTTGCAGTAATCTTTAATCCCTTTAGTACATTTGGAGAAATGCATCCATTCCTGGGAATGACACTGGACCACATTCTGGTGCGAATGTCGAACGTAATGGTGACAAGTTCATCTGTGCGCTGCAGGCCTGAACTCATTTTAAAATAAGGAAATAAACGCATCTTCAGAAATAGCAGAGACAAGTTCAATCGGAGCTCGTTATACCTCCAGCACTGCCCGGTGTGGTATCCCAGTGCACCACCTCAATCCTTTCACTGCCTTTTTTCCGTCCCGCAGAAACGAAATCGGATGTATGCACCCGTGTGTTAATATAGATGGACCCTGCAATCCTCCAGATCACTCACTGTCTTGTGCTTTTAAACATTCAACCAATTTCAGAGCTGGACAGTGCACACTTCCTAGTTTGGTTTATGCTCAGTTCATGGTTACAGGGTGAAGCTGATATTATCTGGGCCGGGGTCTGTGTCTCTCCAGTCCAGGGACTGTGTGTCTCTCTCTCCAGTCCAGGGACTGTGTCTCTCTCTCTCTCCAGTCCAGGGACTGGGTCTGTCTCTCTCCAGTGCAAGGATTGTGTCTGTGTGTGTCTCTCTCCAGTGCAGGGACTGTTGTCTCTCTCTCTCTTTAATCCAGGGACTGTGTCTGTGACTCTAGTGCAGGGACTGTGTGTCTCTCTCTCCAGTGCAGGGACTGTGTGTGTCTCTCTCCAGTTCAGGGACTGTGTGTGTCTCTCTCTCCAGTCCAGGAATTGTGTGTCTCTCTGCAGTGCAGGGACTGTGTGTCTCTCTCAGTGCAGGGACTGTGTGTCTCTCTCCAGTGCAGGGACTGTGTGTCTCTCTCTCTCTCCAATCCAGGGACTGTGTCTCTCTCTCCAGTCCAAGGACTGTGTCTCTCTCTCTCTCTCCAGTCCAGGGACTGGGTCTGTCTCTCTCCAGTGCAAGGATTGTCTCTGTGTGTGTCTCTCTCCAGTGCAGGGACTGTTGTCTCTCTCTCTTTAATCCAGGGACTGTGTCTGTGACTCTAGTGCAGGGACTGTGTGTCTCTCTCTCCAGTGCAGGGACTGTGTGTGTCTCTCTCCAGTTCAGGGACTGTGTGTGTCTCTCTCTCCAGTCCAGGAATTGTGTGTCTCTCTGCAGTGCAGGGACTGTGTGTCTCTCTCAGTGCAGGGACTGTGTGTCTCTCTCCAGTGCAGGGAATGTGTGTGTCTCTCTCCAGTGCAGGGACTGTGTGTCTCTCTCTCCAGTCCAGGGACTGTGTGTCTCTCTCTCTCTCCAGTCCAGGGACTGTCTTCATGGGATATAGAAACATAGAAACATAGAAAATAGGTGCAGGAGTAGGCCATTCGGCCCTTCAAGCCTGCACCACCTTTCAAGAAGATCATGGCTGATCATTCCTTCAGTACCCAAATCCTTGATCCCTTTAGCCGCAAGGGCCACATCTAATTCCCTCTTGAATATATCCAATGAATTGGCATCAACAGCTCTCTGCGGTAGGGAATTCCGTAGGTTAACAACTCTGTGAGTGAAGAAGTTCCTCCTCATCTCAGTCCTAAATGGCTTACCCCTTATCCTACGACTATGTCCCCTGATTCTGGACTTCCCCAACATCGGGAACATTCTTCCTGCATCAAACCTGTCCAGTCCCGTCAGAATTTTATATGTTTCTATGAGATCCCCTCCCATCCTTCTAAACTCCAGTGAATACAGGACCAGTCGATCCAGTCTCTCCTCATATGTCAGTCCTGCCATGCCAGGAATCACTCTGGTGAACCTTCGCTGCACTCCCTCAATAACAAGAACGTCCTTCCTCAGATTAGGAGACCAAAACTCAACACAATATCCCAGGTGGGGCCTCACCAAGGGGCTGTACAACTGCAGTAAGACTTCCCTACTCCTATACTCAAATCCCCTTGCCTTGAAGGCCAACATACCATTTGCCTTCTTCACCGCCTGCTGTACCTGCATTCCAACCTTCAATGACTGATGAATCATGACACCCAGGTCTCCCTGCACCTCCCCTTTTCCTAATCTGTCACCATTCAGATAATATTCTGCCTTCGTGTTTTTGCCCCCAAAGTGGATAAACTCACATTTATCCACATTATACTGCATCTGTAATATATTTGCCCACTCGTGTAACCTGTCCAAATCACTCTGCAGCCTCTTAGCGTCCTCCTCACCGATCACACCGCCACCCAGTTAAGTGTCATCTGCAAATTTTGAGATATTACACTCAATTCCATCATCCAAATCATTAATATATATTGTAAAGAGCTGGCGTCCCAGCACTGAGCCCTGCGGCACTCCACTAGTCACTGCCTGCCATTCTGAAAATGACCCGTTAATCCCGACTCTCTGTTTCCTGTCTGCCAATCAGTTCTCTATCCACGTCCGTACATTACCCCCAATACCATGTGCTTGGACTTTGCACACCAATCTCTTGTGTGAGACCTTGTCAAAAGCCTTTTGAAAGTCCAAATACACCACATCCACTGGTTCTCCCCTGTCCACTCTACTAGTTACATTCTCAAAAAATTCCAGAAGATTTGTCAAGCATGATTTCCCCTTCATAAATCCATGCTGACTTGGACCAATCCTATCACTGCTTTCCAAATGTGCTGCTATTTCATCCTTAATGATTGATTCCAACATTTTCCCCACTACTGATGTCAGGCTAACTGGTCTATAATTACCCGTTTTCTCTCTCTCTCCTTTTTAAAAAAGTGGTGTTGCATTAGCAACCCTCCAGTCCATAGGAACTGATCCAGAGTCGATAGACTGTTGGAAAATTATCACCAATGCATTCACTATTTCTAGGGCCATTTCCTTAAGTACTCTGGGATGTAGACTATCAGGCCCTGGGGATTTATCGGCCTTCAATCCCATCAATTTCCCTAACAAAATTTCCCACCTAATAAGGATATCCTTCAGTTCCTCCTTCTCACTAGACCTTCGGACCCCTAGTACATTGGGAAGGTTATTTGTGTCTTCTTTTGTGAAGACAGAACCAAAGTACTTGTTCAATTGCTCTGCCATTTCTTTGTTACCCATTATAAATTCACCCGAATCCGACTGCAAGGGACCAACGTTTGTCTTCACTAATCTTTTTCTCGTCACATATCTATAGAAGCTTTTGCAGTCATTTTTTATGTTTCCGGCAAGCTTCCTCTCGTTCTCTATTTTCCCCCTCTTAATTAAACCCTTTGTCCTCCTCTGCTGTATTCTAAATTTCTCCCAGTCCTCCGGCTTGCTACATTTTCTGGCTAGATTGTATGCCTCTTCCTTGGATTTAACACTATCCTTAATTTCCATTGTTAGCCACGGTTGAGCCACCTTGCCGGTTTTATTTTTACTCCAGACAGGGAAGTACAATTGCTGAAGTTCGTCCATATGATCCTGGAAAATGCAACAAAATAGTTGAAAAGAATGCTGATTATTATCTGCACTGTATTCATGCATTTAAAGGACAGAGTCAATTACTTAGTTACTTTACTGAAACTATTGCAACTTTTCCAGCTCATATTTGAGGACAGATTGTCACCTGTGTTTACACCACTCCAGTACTTGTTTTAATACATTAATTGTATCCTTATCATGCGTTATAATGGGGCAGAAATTCCGGGTTCCCGGGTGTGTACAGGATGTGTACGGAGTGTGTACAGGATGTGTACGGAGTGTGTACAGGATGTGTACAGCGTGTGTATGGAGTGTGTACGGGATGTGTACGGGGTGTGTACCGAGAGTGTATGGACCCAGGAAGGCATCGCAAAAGCCATTTTTCAGTGCACAATGCGCATGCGCTGAAAACCAACTTTTCCGATCGGTCACGCTGGAGCGTGACAGATCATCCGTATCTCGGGAGCGAGGACATTTGCCAGGGCAAGATTGCAGTATTTACCCATATCTTGCCCTCCAAATGTCCTCAAAACTCTTGCGCTTGATAAGGTGTAAGAGTTTTAAAACACACTTATAACATAAAAAATTCAATTTAAAAAACACATTTTATTTTTAAAACCCTGCCCACTATATTAAATTTATTTTAAAGCATAATTTTAAAAACTTTTTTAAAAATCGGAAAAATATCTATTTTTAATACATAAATAACTTTAATTTAAATTAATGTTAAATATGTAGTGTATTTTTTCTATTTTTTATTAATGTTTTGTGTGTTTGGGGGAGTTTCTCCTTCATAATAATAGGAACTCCAACTTACGGAGCTCCCCTCCGTGCCTACACACACTTGCAGTAATCTTTAATCCCTTTAGTACATTTGGAGAAATGCATCCATTCCTGGGAATGACACTGGACCACATTCTGGTGCGAATGTCGAACGTAATGGTGACAAGTATATCTGTGCGCTGCAGGCATGAACTCATTTTAAAATAAGGAAATGAACGCATCTTCAGAAATAGCAGAGACAAGTTCAATCGGAGCTCGTTATACCTCCAGCACCGCCCAGTGTGGTATCCCAGTGCACCACCTCAATCCTTTCAATTCCTTTTTTCCGTCCCACATAAACGAAATCGGATGTATGCACCTGTGTGTTAATATCGATGGACCCTGCATTCCTGCAGATCACTCACTGTCTTGTGCTCGTAAACATTCAACCGATTTCAGAGCTGGACAGTGCACACTTTCTGGTTTGGTTTATGCTCAGTTCATGCCTACAGGGTGAAGCTGATCTTATCTGGGCCGGGGTCTGTGTCTCTCCATTGCAGGGACTGTGTCTGTGACCCTCTCTCCAGTCCAGGGACTGTGTGTGTGTCTCTGTCTCTCTAATCCAAGGACTGTGTGTGACTCTCTCTAGTCCAGCGACTGTGTGTGTCTCTCTCTCCAGTGCAGGGACTGTGTGTGACTCTTTCTAGTCCAGTGACTGTGTGTGTGTCTCTCTCCAGTCCATGGGACTGTTGTCTCTCTCTCTCTAATCCAGGGACTGTGTCTGTGACTCTAGTGCAGGGACTGTGTGCCTCTCTCTCTCCAGTGCAGGGACTGTGTGTGAGTGTCTCTCTCTCCAGTCCTGGGTGTGTGTTTCTCTCTCCAGTGCAGCGACACTGTGTCTCTCTCCAGTCCAGGGACAGTGTATCTCTTTCCAGTGCAGGGACTGTGTGTCTCTCTCCAGTGCAAGGACTGTGTCTCTCTTCAGTCCAGGGACTGTGTGTCTCTCTCCAGTGCAAGGTTTGTGTGTGTCTCTCTCCAGTGCAGGGACTGTGTGTGTCTCTCTCTCTCCAGTGCAGGGACTGTGTGTGTGTCTCTCTCTCCAGTCCAGGGACTGTGTCTGTGCCTCTCTCCAGTGCAGGGACTGTGTGTGTGTCTCGCTCTCCAGTCCAGGGACTGTGTCTGTGCCTCTCTCCAGTGCAGGGACTGTTTGTGTCTCTCTCTCTCCAGTCCAGGGACTGCGCGTGTCTCTCTCCAGTCCAGGGACTGTGTGTCTCTCTCTCTCCAGACCAGGGTTTGTGTATGTCTCTCTCCAGTGCAGGGACTGTGTGTCTCTCTCCATTGCAGGGACTGTGTCTCTCTTCAGTCCAGGGACTGTGTGTCTCTCTCCAGTACAGGGTTTGTGTGTGTCTCTCTCCAGTGCAGGGACTGTGTGTGTGTGTTTCTCTCTCCAGTGCAGGGACTGTGTGTCTCTCTCCAGTTCAGGGACTGTGTCTCTCTCTCCAGTCCAGGGACTGTCTTCATGGGACCTCCTGGAAAATGCAGCAAAATAGTTGAAAAGAACGCTGATTATTATCTACACTGTATTCATGCATTTAAAGGACAGAGTCAGTTACTTAGTTAATTTACTGAAACTATTGCAACATTTCCAGCTCATATTTAAGGACAGATTGTGTTTACACCACTCCAGAACTTGTTTTAGTACATTATTTGTTTCCATATCGTGCGTTATAATGGGGCAGAAATTCCGTGCTCCCGGGTGTGTACGGGATGTGTACGGTGTGTGTATGGGATGTGTATGGAGTGTGTATGGAGTGTGTACGGGATGTGTACAGGGTGTGTACGGGATGTGTACAGGGTGTGTACGGAGTGTGTACGGAGTGTGTACGGAGTGTGTACGGGACGTGTACGGAGTGTGTACGGGGTGTGTACGGAGTGTGTATGGGATGTGTAGGGAGCGTGTACGGGGTGTGTACGGGGTGTGTACAGGGTGTGTACGGAGTGTGTACGGAGTGTGTACGGGACGTGTACGGAGTGTGTACGGGGTGTGTACGGAGTGTGTATGGGATGTGTAGGGAGTGTGTACGGAGTGTGTACGGGACATGTACGGAGTGTGTACGGAGAGTGTACAGAGTGTGTACGCGGTGTGTACGGGGTGTGTATGGAGTGAGTACGGAGTGTGTATGGGATGCGTACAGAGTGTATACGGAGTGTGCACGGAGAGTGTATGGACCCGGGAAGGCATCGCAAAAGCCATTTTTCAGTGCACAATGCACATGCGCTGAAAACTAACTTTTCCATCGGTCACACTGGAACGTGACAGATCATCCGTATCTCGGGAACGAGGACATTTGCCAGGGCAAGATTACAGTATTTACCCATTTCTTGCCCTCCAAGTGTGTAAGAGTTTTAAAACACATTTAAAATGTAAAAAATAAAATTGAAAAAACATATTTTATTTTTAAAACCCTGCTCACTACATTAAATTTATTTTAAAGCATAATTTAAAAAACTTTTAAAAAACCCGGAAAATATCTATTTTTAATACATAAATAACTTTAATTTAAATTAATGTTAAATATGTAATGTATTTTTTCTATTTTTTATGAATGATTTGTGTGTTTGGGGGAGTTTCTCCTTCATAATAATAGGAACTTCAACTTACGGAGCTCCCCTCCGTGCCTACACACACTTGCAGTAATCTTTAATCCCTTTAGTACATTTGGAGAAATGCATCCATTCCTGGGAATGACAGTAGACCACATTCTGGTGCGAATGTCGAACGTAATGGTGACAAGTTCATCTGTGCGCTGCAGGCCTGAACTCATTTTAAAATAAGGAAATAAACGCATCTTCAGAAATAGCAGAGACAAGTTAAATCGGAGCTCGTTATACCTCCAGTACCGCCCAGTGTGGTATCCCAGTGCACCACTTCAATCCTTTCACTGCCTTTTTTCCGTCCCGCACAAACGAAATCGGATGTATGCACCTGTGTGTTAATATCGATGGACCCTGCATTCCTGCAGATCACTCACTGTCTTGTGCTCGTAAACATTCAACCGATTTCAGAGCTGGACAGTGCACACTTTCTGGTTTGGTTTATGCTCAGCTCACGGTTACAGGGTGAAGCTGATATTATCTGGGCCGGGTTCTGGCTCTCTCCAGTGCAGGGACTGTGTCTGTGACTCTCTCCAGTTCAGGGACTGTGTGTCTCTCTCTCTCTAGTCCAGGTACTGTGTGTGACTCTCCAGTGCAGGGACTGTCTCTCTCTCCAGTGCAGGGACTGTGTGTGTCTCTCTCCAGTCCAGCGACTGTGTGTCTCTCTCCAATCCAGTGACTGTGTGTGACTCTCTCCAGTGCAGGGACTCTCTCTCTCTCCAGTCCAGGGACTGTGTGTGTGTCTCTCTCTCCAGTCCAGGGACTGTGTGTCTCTCTCCAGTGCAGGGACTGTGTGTGACTCTCTCCAGTGCAGGGACTGTGTGTGTCTCTCAGTGCAGGGACTGTTTGTCTCTCTCTCCAGTCCAGGGACTGTGTGTCTCTCTCCAGTGCAGGGACTGTGTGTGACTCTCTCCAGTGCAGGGACTGTGTGTGTCTCTCAGTGCAGGGACTGTTTGTCTCTCTCTCCAGTCCAGGGACTGTGTGTATCTCTCCAGTGCAGGGACTTTGTGTCTCTCTCTCTCCAGTCCGGGGACTGTCTTCATGGGACCTCCTCGAAAATGCAGCAAAATAGTTGAAAAGAACAATGATTATTATCTACACTGTATTCATGCATTTAAGTATTAGGAACAGGAGTAGGAGTAGGGATTTGAGTACAGGGGCAGGGAGGTGTGGCTGCAGTTGTACAGGGCTTGGTGAGGCCACACCTGGAGTATTGTGTACAGTTTTGGTCTCCTAACCTGAGGAAAGACATTCTTGCTATTGAGGGAATGCAGCGAAGGTTCACCAGACTGATTCCCGGGATGGCGGGACTGACCTATCAAGAAAGACTGGATCAATTGGGCTTGTATTCACTGGAGTTCAGAAGAATGAGAGGGAACCTCATAGAAATGTTTAAAATTCTGACGGGGTTAGACAGGTTAGATGCAGGAAGAATGTTCCCAACGTTGGGGAAGTCCAGAACCAGGGGACACAGTCTAAGGATAAGAGGTAAGCCATTTAGGACCGAGATGGGGAGGAACTTCTTCACCCAGAGAGTGGTGAACCTGTGGAATTCTCTACCACAGAAAGTTGTTGAGGCCAATTCACTAAATATATTCAAAAAGGAGTTAGATGAAGTCCTTACTACTAGGGGGATCAAGGGGTATGGTGAGAAAGCAGGAATGGGGTACTGAAGTTACATGTTCAGCCATGAACTCATTGAATGGTGGTGCAGGCTAGAAGGGCCGAATGGCCTACTCCTGCACCTATTTTCTATGTCTATGTTTCTATCTAGCCCCTCGAGCCTGCTCTGCCATTAAACAAGATCATGGCTGGAAAGACAGAGTCAGTTACTTAGTTATATTACTGAAACTATTGTAACTTTGACAGCTCATATTTGAGGACAGATTGTCACCTGTGAGTGGATTCACTCTGGAGCATGCACGATGCTGAGAATGACGTGAATAGCACGTTTAGTGAGTTGGTCTTATCGCAGGTAAAGGGTACATAGCCAGATAGGAAGAGTAGTGCAAGGAAGGTAGTGCAGGAGTCCCCTACGGTCATCCCCCTGAAAAACAGATACACCGCTTTGAGTACTGTTGAGGGGGATGACTCAACAGGGGGGAGCAGCAGCAGCCAAATTCATGGCACCGTGGCTGGCTCTGCTGCACAGGAGGGCAGGAAAAAGAGTGGTAAGCGATAGTGATAGGGGATTCAATTGTAAGGGGAATAGATAGGCGTTTCTGCGGCTGCAATCGAGACTCCAGGATGGTATGTTGCCTCCCTGGTGCAAGGGTCAAGGATGTCTCAGAGCGGGTGCAGGGCATTCTGAAAAGGGAGGGTGAACAGTCAGTTGTCGTGGTGCATATAGGTACCAATGACATAGGTAAAAATGGGATGAGGTCCTACGAGGCGAATTTAGGGAGCTAGGAGCTAAATTAAAAAGTAGGACCTCAAAAGTAGTAATCTCAGGATTGCTACCAGTGCCACGTGCTAATCAGAGTAGGAATCGCAGGATAGCTCAGATGAATACGTGGTTTGAGGAGTGGTGCAGAATGGAGGGATTCAAATTCCTGGGACATTGGAACCGGTTCTGGGGGAGGTGGAACCAGTACAAAACGGATGGTCTGCACCTGGGCAGGACCGGAACCAATATCATAGAAACATAGAAACATAGAAAATAGGTGCAGGAGTAGGCCATTCAGCCCTTCTAGCCTGCACCGCCATTCAATGAGTTCATGGCTGAACATGCACTTCAGTACCCCATTCCTGCTTTCTCGCCACACCCCTTGATCCCCCGAGTAGAAAGGACTTCATCTAACTCCCTTTTGAATATATTTAGTGAATTGGCCTCAACTACTTTCTGTGATAGAGAATTCCACAGGTTCACCACTCTCTGGGTGAAGAAATTTCTCCTCATCTTGGTCCTAAATGGCTTACCCCTTATCCTTAGACTGTGACCCCTGGTTCTGGACTTCCCCAACATTGGGAACATTCTTCCTGCATCTAACCTGTCTAAACCCGTCAGAATTTTAAACGTTTCTATGAGGTCCCCTCTCATTCTTCTGAACTCCGGTGAATACAAGCCTAGTTGATCCAGTCTTTCTTGATAGGTCAGTCCCACCATCCCAGGAATCAGTAAGGTGAATCTTCGCTGCACTCCCTCAATAGCAAGAATGTCCTTCCTCAAGTTAGGAGACCAAAACTGTACACAATACTCCAGGTGTGGCCTCACCAAGGCCCTGTACAACTGTAGCAACACCTCCCTGCCCCTGTACTCAAATCCCCTCGCTATGAAGGCCAACATGCCATTTGCTTTCTTAACCGCCTGCTGTACCTGCATGCCAACCTTCAATGACTGATGTACCATGACACCCAGTCTCGTTGCACCTCCCCTTTTCCTAATCTGTCACCATTCAGATAATAGTCTGTCTCTCTGTTTTTACCACCAAAGTGGATAACCTCACATTTATCCACATTATACTTCATCTGCCATGCATTTGCCCACTCACCTAACCTATCCAAGTCACTCTGCAGCCTCATAGCATCCTCCTCGCAGCTCACACTGTCACCCAACTTAGTGTCATCCGCAAATTTGGTGATAATACATTTAATCCCCTTGTCTAAATCATTAATGTACAATGTAAACAGCTGGGGCCCCAGCACAGAACCTTGCGGTACCCCACTAGTCACTGCCTGCCATTCTGAAAAGTACCCATTTACTCCTACTCTTTGCTTCCTGTCTGACAACCAGTTCTCAATCCACGTCAGCACACTACCCCCAATCCCATGTGCTTTAACTTTGCACATTAATCTCCTGTGTGGGACCTTGTCGAAAGCCTTCTGAAAGTTCAAATATACCACATCAACTGGTTCTCCCTTGTCCACTTTACTGGAAACATCCTCAAAAAATTCCAGAAGGTTTGTCAAGCATGATTTCCCTTTCACAAATCCATGCTGACTTGGATCTATCATGTCACCATTTTCCAAATGCACTGCTATGACATCCTTAATAATTGATTCCATCATTTTACCCACTACTGAGGTCAGGCTGACCGGTCTATAATTCCCTGTTTTCTCTCTCCCTCCTTTTTTAAAAAGTGGGGTTACATTGGCTACCCTCCACTCGATAGGAACTGATCCAGAGTGAATGGAATGTTGAAAAATGACTGTCAATGCATCCACTATTTCCAAGGCCACCTCCTTAAGTACTCTGGGATGCAGTCCATCAGGCCCTGGGGATTTATCGGCCTTCAATCCCATCAATTTCCCCAACACAATTTCCCGACGAATAAAGATTTCCCTCAGTTCCTCCTCCTTACTAGACCCTCTGACCCCTTTTATATCCGGATGGTTGTTGGTGTTCTCCTTAGTGAATACCGAACCAAAGTACTTGTTCAATTGGTCTGCCATTTCTTTGTTCCCAGTTATGACTTCCCCTGATTCTGACTGCAGGGGACCTACGTTTGTCTTTACTAACCTTTTTCTCTTTACATACCTATAGAAACTTTTGCAATCCGTCTTAATGTTCCCTGCAAGCTTCTTCTCGTACTCCATTTTCCCTGCCCTAATCAAACCCTTTGTCCTTCTCTGCTGAGTTCTAAATTAATCCCAGTCCCCGGGTTCACTGCTATTTCTGGCCAATTTGTATGCCACTTCCTTGGCTTTAATACTATCCCTGATTTCCCTTGATAGCCACGGTTGAGCCACCTTCCCTTTTTTATTTTTACGCCAGACAGGAATGTACAATTGTTGTAGTTCATCCATGCGATCTCTAAATGTCTGCCATTGCCCATCCACAGTCAACCCCTTAAGTATCATTCGCCAATCTATCCTAGCCAATTCACGCCTCATACCTTCAAAGTTACCCTTCTTTAAGTTCTGGACCATGGTCTCTGAATTAACTGTTTTATTCTTCATCCTAATGCAGAATTCCACCATATTATGGTCACTCTTCCCCAAGGGGCCTCGCACAATGAGATTGCTAATTAATCCTCTCTCATTACACAACACCCAGTCTAAGATGGCCTCCCCCCTAGTTGGTTCCTCGACATATCCTCGGGGGAGTGTTTGCTAGTGCTGTTGGGGAGGAGTTAAACTAATATGACAGGGGGATGGGAACCTATGGAGGGAGACAGAGGGAAATAAAAAGAAGGCAGAAGCAAAATATAGAAAGGAGAATAGTAAAAGTGGAGGGTAGAGAAACCCAAGGCAAAAAACAAAAAGGACCACATTACAGCAAAATTCTAAAGGGGCAAAGTGTGTTAAAAAAACAAGCCTGAAGGCTCTGTGCCTCAATGCGAGGAGTATTCGGAATAAGGTGGATGAATTAACTGCGCAGATAGTAGTTAACGGATACGATGTGATTGGCATCACGGAGACATGGCTCCAGGGTGATCAAGGCTGGGAACTCAACATCCAAGGGTATTCAGCATTTAGGAAGGATAGACAGAAAGGAAAAGGAGGCGGGGTGGCATTGCTGGTTAAAGATGAAATCAATGCAATTGTAAGGAAGAACATTAGCCTGGATGATGTGGAATTGGTATGGGTGGAGCTGCGGAATCCCAAAGGGCAGAAAACGCTAGTGGGTGTTGTGTATAGACCACCAAATAGTAGTAGTGAGGTTGGAGACAGCATCAAACAAGAAATAAGGGATGTGTGCAATAAAGGTACAGCAGTAATCATAGGCGACTTTAATCGACACATTGATTGGGCTAACCTAACTGGTAGCAATGCGGTGGAGGAGGACGTCCTGGAGTGTATTAGGGATGGTTTTCGAGACCAATATGTCGAGGAACCAATCAGGGAGCTGGCCATCCTAGACTGGATATTCTGTAATGATAAGGGACTAATTAGCAATCTTGTTGTGCGAGGCCCCTTGGGGAAAAGTGACCATAATATGGCAGAATTCCTGATTAAGATGGAGAATGACAAAGTTAATTGGGAAACTAGGGTCCTGAACTTAAGGAAAGGTAACTTCGATGGCATGAGGCGTGAATTGGCTAGAATAGACTGGCAAACGATACTAAAAGGGTTGACGGTGGATAGGCAATGGCAAACATTTAAAGATCACATGGATGAACTTCAGCAAATGTACATCCCTGTCTGGAGTAAAAATAAAACGGGAAAGGTGGATCAACCATGGCTAACAAGGGAAATTAAGGATAGTGTTAAAGCCAAGGAAGAGGCACATAAATTGGCTAGACAAAGCAACAAACCTGAGGACTAAGGGTTTAATTAGGAAGGGGAAAATAGAGTATGAGAGTAAGCTTGCAGGGAATATAAAAATTGACTGCAAAAGCTTCTATAAATATGTGAAGAGAAAAAGATTAGTAAAGACAAACATAGGTCCCTTGCAGTCGGATTCAGGTGAAATTATAATGGGGAACAAAGAAATGGCAGACCAATTGAACCAATACTTCGGATTGGTCTTCTTGAAGGAAGATACAAATAACCTTCCGAAGGTACTAGGGGACAGTGGGTCTAGTGAGAAGGAGGAACTGAAGGATATCCTTATTAGGTGGGAAATTGTGTTAGGGAACTTGATAGGATTAAAGGCCGATAAATCCCCGGGGCCTGATAGTCTGCATCCCAGAGTGCTCAAGGAAGTGGCCCTAGAAATAGTGGATGCATTGGTGATCATTTTCCAAGAGTCAATTGACTCTGGATCGGTTTCTATGAACTGGAGGGTAGCTAATGTAACACCACTTTTTAAAAAAGAAGGGAGAGAGAAAACGGGTAATTATAGTTAGCTTGACATCAGTAGTGGGGAAATTTTGAAATCGATCATGAAGGACGAAATAGCAGCGCATTTGGAAAGCGGTGACAGGATCGGATCAAGTCAGCATGGATTTATGAAAGGGAAATCATGCTTGACCGAATCTTCTGAAATTTTTTGAGGATGTAACTAGCAGAGTGGACAAGGGAGAACCAGCGGATGTGGTGTATTTGGATTTTCAGGAGGCTTTTGACAAGGTCCCGCACAAGAAATTGTTGTGCAAAATCAAAGCACATGATATTGGGGGTAATATACTTACGTGGATCGGGAACTGGTTGGCAGACAGGAAGCAGAGAGTTGGGATAAATGGGTCCTTTTCAGAATGGCAGGCAGTGACTACTGGAGTGCCGCAGGGCTCAGTGCTGGGACCCCAGCTCTTTACAATATACATTAACAATTTGGATGAAGGAATAGAGTGTAAAATCTCCAAGTTTGCAGATGACACTAAACTGGGTGGCGGTGTGAGCTGTGAGGAGGATGCTAAGAGGCTGCAGAGTGACTTGGCAGGTTAGATGAGTGGGCAAATGCATGGCAGATGCAGTATAATGTGGATAAATATGAGGTTATCAATTTTGGGGGCAAAACCACAAAGGCAGAATATTATCTGAATGGCGGCAAACTAGGAAAAGGGGAGGTGCAACGAGACCTGGGTGTCATGGTTCATCAGTCACTGAAAGTGGGCATGCAGGTACAGCAGGCGCTAAAGAACGCAAATGGTATGTTGGCCTTCATAGCTAGTGGATTTGAATATAGAAGCAGGGAGGTCTTACTGCAGTTGTACAGGGCCTAAGTGAGGCCTCACTTGGAATATTGTGTTCAGTTTTGGTCTCCTCGTCTGAGGAAGGACGTTTTTGCTATTGAGAGAGTGCAGCGAAGGTTCACCAGACTGATTCCAGGGATGGCTCGACTGTCATATGAGGAGAGACTGGATCAACGGGGGCTTTATTCACTGGAGTTTAGAAGGCTGAGAGGGGATCTCATAGAAACATATAAGATTCTGACGGGACTGGACAGGTTAGAAGCGGGAAGAATGTTCCCGATGTGGGGGAAGTCTAGAACCCGGGGACATAGTCTTAGGATAAGGGGTAGGCCATTTAGGACTGAGATGAGGAGAAACTTCTTCACTCAGAGAGTTGTTAACCTGTGGAATTCCCTGCTGCAGAGAGTTGTTGATGCCAGTTCACTGGATATATTCAAGAGGGTGTTAGATATGGCTCTTACGGTTGAGGGGATCAAGGGGTATGGATAGAAAGCAGGAAAGGGGTACTGAAGGAATGATCAGCCATGATCTTATTGAATGGCAGTGCAGGCACGAAGTGCCAAATGGCCTACTCCTGCACCTATTTTTCTATGTTTCTATGTAGTTACACCACTCCAGTAATTGTTTTAGTACATTATTTGTTTTCTTATTGTGCGTTATAATGGGGCAGAAATTCCGGGCTCCCGGGTGTGTACGGGATGTGTACGGAGTGTGTACAGGGTGTGTACGGGATAGGCACAGAGTGTGTACGGAGTGTATACGGGATGTGTACAGAGTGTGTATGGGGTGTGTACGGGATGTGCACAGAGTGTGTACGGAGTGTGTACAGGATGTGTACAGCGTGAGCACGGAGTGTGTACAGAGTGTGTACGGAGAGTGTATGGACCCAGGAAGGCATCGCAAAAGCCATTTTTCAGTGCACAATGCGCATGCGCTGAAAACCAACTTTTCCGATCGGTCACGCTGGAGCGTGACAGATCATCCGTATCTCGGGAGCGAGGACATTTGCCAGGGCAAGATTGCAGTATTTACCCATATCTTGCTCTCCAAATGTCCTCAAAACTCCTGCGCTTGATAAGGTGTAAGAGTTTTAAAACATACTTAAAACATAAAAAATAAAATTTTAAAAACACATTTTATTTTTAAACCCTGCCCACTACATTAAATTAATTTTAAAGCATAATTGAAAAAACTTTTAAAAAATCAGAAAAATATCTATTTTTAATACATAAATAACTTTAATTTAAATTAATGTTAAATATGTAGTGTATTTTTTCTATTTTTTATTAAAGTTTTGTGTGTTTGGGGGTGTGTCTCCTTCATAATAATAGGAACTCCAACTTACGGAGCTCCCCTCCGTGCCTACACACAATTGCAGTAATCTTTAATCCCTTTAGTACATTTGGAGAAATGCATCCATTGCTGGGAATGACAGTGGACCACATTCTGGTGCGAATGTCGAACGCAACGGTGACAAGTTCATCTGTGCGCTGCAGGCCTGAACTCATTTTAGAATAAACGCATCTTCAGAAATAGCAGAGACAAGTTCAATCGGAGCTCGTTATACCTCCAGTACCGTCCAGTGTGGTATCCCAGTGCACCACCTCAATCCTTTCAATTCCTTTTTTCCGTCCCGCATAAACGAAATCGGATGTATACACCCGTGTGTTAATATCGATGGACCCTGCAATCCTGCAGATTACTCACTGTCTTGTGCTCGTAAAAATTCAACCGATTTCAGAGCTGGACAGTGCACACTTCCTGGTTTGGTTTATGCTTAGTTCACGGTTACAGGGTGAAGCTGATATTATCTGGGCCGGGGTCTGGCTCTCTCCAGTGCAGGGACTGTGTGTGACTCCCGCCAGTGCAGGGACTGCCTGTGTCTCTCTCCAGTCCAGGGTTTGTACGTGTCTCTCTCTCCAGTGCAGTGTCTGTGTGTCTCTCTCCAGTCCAGGGACTGTGTGTGTCTCTTTCTCCAATGCTGGGACTGTGTGTGTGTGTCTCTCTCCAGTCCAGGGACTGTCTGTGTCTCTCTCCAGTCCAGGGACTGTCTGTGTCTCTCTCCAGTGCAGGGACTGTGTCTCTCTCTCTCCAGTCCAGGGACTGTGTCTCTCTCTCCAGTCCAGGGACTGTGTGTGACTCTCTCCAGTGCAGGGACTGTGTGTCTCTCTCTCCAGTGCAGGGACTGTGTGTGTCTCTCTCCAGTCCAGGGACTGTGTGTGTCTCTCTCTCCAGTCCAGGGAATGTGTCTCTCTCTCCAGTGCAGGGAATGTGTCTCTCTCTCTCCACTGCAGGGACTGTGTGTCTCTCTCTCCAGTCCAGGGACTGTGTGTGTGTCTCTCTCTCCAGACCAGGGACTGTGTGTCTCGCTCTCTCCAGTGCAGGGACTGTGTCTCTCTCTCCAGTGCAGGGATTGTGTGTCTCTCTCTCCAGTGCAGGGACTGTGTGTCTCTCTCCAGTCCAGGGACTGTGTGTGTGTCTCTCTCTCCAGACCAGGGACTGTGTCTCGCTCTCTCCAGTGCAGGGACTGTGTCTCTCTCTCCAGTGCAGGGACTGTGTCTCTCTCTCCAGTGCAGGGATTGTGTGTCTCTCTCTCCAGTGCAGGGACTGTGTGTCTCTCTCCAGTCCAGGGACTGTGTGTCTCTCTCTCCAGTCCAGGGACTGTGTGTGACTCTCTCCAGTGCAGGGAATGTGTTTCTCTCTCTCCAGTCCAGGGACTGTGTGTGTCTCTCTCTCCAGTCCAGGGACTGTGTGTGTCTCTCTCTCCAGACCAGGGACTGTGTGCCTCGCTCTCTCCAGTGCAGGGACTGTGTCTCTCTCACTCCAATCCAGGGACTGTGTGTTATTCTCTCCAGTGCAGGGACTGTGTGTCTCTCTCTCCAGTCCAGGGACTGTGTGTCTCTCTCTCTCCAGTCCAGGGACTGTCTTCATGGGACATAGAAACTTAGAAACATAGAAAATAGGTGCAGGAGTAGGCCATCTGGCCCTTCAAGCCTGCACCACCTTTCAAGAAGATCATGGCTGATCATTCCTTCAGTACCCAAATCCTTGATCCCTTTAGCCGCAAGAGCCACATCTAATTCCCTCTTGAATATATCCAATGAATTGGCATCAACAGCTCTCTGCGGTAGGGAATTCCGTAGGTTAACAACTCTCTGAGTGAAGAAGTTCCTCCTCATCTCAGTCCTAAATGGCTTACCCCTTATCCTATGACTATGTCCCCTGATTCTGGACTTCCCCAACATCGGGAACATTCTTCCTGCATCAAACCTGTCCAATCCCGTCAGAATTTTATATGTTTCTATGAGATCCCCTCCCATCCTTCTAAACTCCAGTCAATGCAGGACCAGTCGATCCAGTCTCTCCTCATATGTCAGTCCTGCCATCCCAGGAATCACTCTGGTGAACCTTCGCTGCACATCCTCAATAACAAGAACGTCCTTCCTCAGATTAGGAGACCAAAACTCAACACAATATTCCAGGTGGGGCCTCACCAAGGGGCTGTACAACTGCAGTAAGACTTCCCTACTCCTATACTCAAATCCCCTTGCTTTGAAGGCCAACATACCATTTGCCTTCTTCACCGCCTGCTGTACCTGCATGCCAACCTTCAATGACTGATGAATCATGACACCCAGGTCTCCCTGCACCTCCCCTTTTCCTAATCTGTCGCCATTCAGATAATATTCTGCCTTCGTGTTTTTGCCCCCAAAGTGGATAACCTCACATTTATCCACATTATACTGCATCTGTAATATATTTGCCCACTTGCGTAACCTGTCCAAATCACTCTGCAGCCTCTTAGCGTCCTCCTCACAGATCACACCGCCACCCAGTTAAGTGTCATCTGCAAATTTTGAGATATTACACTCAATTCCATCATCCAAATCATTAATATATATTGTAAAGAGCTGGCGTCCCAGCACTGAGCCCTGCGGCACTCCACTAGTCACTGCCTGCCATTCTGAAAATGACCCGTTAATCCCGACTCTCTGTTTCCTGTCTGCCAATCAGTTCTCTATCCACGTCTGTACATTACCCCCAATACCATGTGCTTTGATTTTGCACACCAATCTCTTGTGTGAGACCTTGTCAAAAGCCTTTTGAAAGTCCAAATACACCACATCCACTGGTTCTCCCCTGTCCACTCTACTAGTTACATTCTCAAAAAATTCCAGAAGATTTGTCAAGCATGATTTCCCCTTCATAAATCCATGCTGACTTGGACCAATCCTATCACTGCTTTCCAAATGTGCTGCTATTTCATCCTTAATGATTGATTCCAACATTTTCCCCACTACTGATGTCAGGCTAACTAGTCTATAATTACCCGTTTTCTCTCTCTCTCCTTTTTAAAAAAGTGGTGTTGCATTAGCAACCCTCCAGTCCATAGGAACTGATCCAGAGTCGATAGACTGTTGGAAAATTATCACCAATGCATCCACTATTTCTAGGGCCACTTCCTTAAGTACTCTGGGATGTAGACTATCAGGCCCTGGGGATTTATCGGCCTTCAATCCCATCAATTTCCCTAACAAAATTTCCCACCAGTAAGGATATCCTTCAGTTCCTCCTTCTCACTAGACCTTCGGACCCCTAGTACATTGGAAAGGTTATTTGTGTCTTCTTTTGTGAAGACAGAACCAAAGTACTTGTTCAATTGCTCTGCCATTTCTTTGTTACCCATTATAAATTCACCCAAATCCGACTGCAAGGGACCATCGTTTGTCTTCACTAATCTTTTTCTCGTCACATATCTATAGAAGCTTTTGCAGTCATTTTTTATGTTTCCGGCAAGCTTCCTCTCGTTCTCTATTTTCCCCCTCTTAATTAAACCCTTTGTCCTCCTCTGCTGTATTCTAAATTTCTCCCAGTCCTCCGGCTTGCTACATTTTCTGGCTAGATTGTATGCCTCTTCCTTGGATTTAACACTATCCTTAATTTCCATTGTTAGCCACGGTTGAGCCACCTTCCCCATTTTATTTTTACTCCAGACAGGGAAGTACAATTGCTGAAGTTCGTCCATATGATCCTGGAAAATGCAGCAAAATAGTTGAAAAGAATGCTGATTATTATCTACACTGTATTCATGCATTTAAAGGACAGAGTCAGTTACTTAGTTACTTTACTGAAACTATTGCAACTTTTCCAGCTCATATTTGAGGACAGATTGTCACCTGTGTTTACACCACTCCAGTACTTGTTTTAATACATTATTTGTTTCCTTATCATGCGTTATAATGGGGCAGAAATTCCGGGTTCCCGGGTGTGTACAGGATGTGTACGGAGTGTGTACAGGATGTGTACGGAGTGTGTACAGGATGTGTACAGCGTGTGTATGGAGTGTGTACGGGATGTGTACGGGGTGTGTATGGGTGTGTACAGGATGTGTACAGAGTGTGTACCGAGAGTGTATGGACCCAGGAAGGCATCGCAAAAGCCATTTTTCAGTGCACAATGCGCATGCGCTGAAAACCAACTTTTCCGATCGGTCACGCTGGCGCTGGAGCGTGACAGATCATCCGTACCTCGGGAGCGAGGACACTTGCAAGGGCAAGATTACAGTATTTACCCATATCTTGCCCTCCAAATGTCCTCAAAACTCTTGCGCTTGATAAGGTGTAAGAGTTTTAAAACACACTTGAAACATAAAAAATTCAATTTAAAAAACACATTTTATTTTTAAAACCCTGCCCACTACATTAAATTTATTTTAAAGCATAATTTTAAAAACTTTTTTAAAAATCGGAAAAATATCTATTTTTAATACATAAATAACTTTAATTTAAATTAATATTAAATATGTAGTGTATTTTTTCTATTTTTTATTAATGTTTTGTGTGTTTGGGGGAGTTTCTCCTTCATAATAATAGGAACTCCAACTTACGGAGCTCCCCTCCGTGCCTACACACACTTGCAGTAATCTTTAATCCCTTTAGTACATTTGGAGAATGCATCCATTCCTGGGAATGACACTGGACCACATTCTGGTGCGAATGTCGAACATAATGGTGACAAGTTCATCTGTGCGCTGCAGGCCTGAACTCATTTTAAAATAAGGAAATAAACGCATCTTCAGAAATAGCAGAGACAAGTTCAATCGGAGCTCGTTATACCTCCAGCACCGCCCAGTGTGGTATCCCAGTGCACCACCTCAATCCTTTCAATTCCTTTTTTCCATCCCGCATAAACAAAATCGGATGTATGCACCCGTGTGTTAATATCGATGGACCCTGCAATCCTGCAGATCACTCACTGTCTTGTGCTCGTAAACATTCAACCGATTTCAGAGCTGGACAGTGCACACTTCCTGATTTGGTTTATGCTCAGTTCACAGGGTGAAGCTGATATTATCTGGGCCGGGGTCTGTGTCTCTCCAGTCCAGGGACTGTGTGTGTCTCTCTCCAGTGCAGGGACTGTGTGTCTCTCTCCAGTCCAGGGACTGTGTGTGTCTCTCTCCAGTGCAGGGACTGTGTGTCTCTCTCCAGTCCAGTTACTGTGTGTCTCTCTCTCCAGTCCAGGGACTGTGTGTCTCTCTCTCCAGTCCAGGGACTGTGTGTCTCTCTCTCCAGTCCAGGGACTGTATGTGTCTCTCTCCAGTCCAGGGTGATATGTCCTTACTACACAGTATAAATGCACACGAGGCCCATGCTTGAGAGAAGGTCAGTCTGTGACCTGTCCTTTATTCCTTAGCACTCAAGTGATGAAGGTGGGTGGAGCTTCCCCTTTTATACCGAAACGTCCAGGTTAGGAGTGTCTCCCACCTAGTGGTCAGTGTTCTCACGGTGTACAACTTAGGTCAGTTTATACATTGGTTACAATGCTGGTTGAATACATGACATCACTTCCCCCCCCAAAGTCTTATTGGGATCACAGGTTGAGTCTCTCTGGTGGTTTACGCTCCCTTGTAGAGCGCCTGAGTTGGGGCTCCGGTTGTTGGGCGCTGGCCTGAGTGTCTGCTGTTTGCAGTGCCTCAGGCCTGTCCGGACAGCCCACAGTGACTGGGCTCTCCTCCCTTTGGTTCCGGTGTTCGGTCACCTGTGGTGGAGTGAACTCTGCTTCTTCTATGGGGTTGCTGAACCTCCTTTTTGTTTGATCCACATGTTTGCGGCAGATTTGTCCATTGGGTAAGTTTAACTACCAGAATCCTATTTCCCTCTTTGGCAACCACAATGCCTGCGAGCCATTTGGGCCCTGCAGCGTAGTTGAGGACAAAAACAGGATAATTTACATCAATACATCGCGCCCTCGCATTCCTGTCATGGTAGTGATATTGTGACTGGCGCCTGCTCTCGACAATTTCTTTCATGGTGGGGTGTATAAGGGATAATCGGGTTTTGAGCGTCCTTTTCATTAGTAGCTCTGCGGGTGGAACCCCTGTGAGCGAGTGTGGTCGGGATCTATAGGCCAACAGGAGGCATGATAAGCGGGTTTGTAGGGAACCCCCTTGGAATCTGAGCATCACCTGTTTGATTATCTGCACTGCTCGTTTTGCCTGGCCGTTTGAGGCCGGCTTGAACGGTGCCGTTCTAACATGGTTAATTCCATTGCCTGCCATGAAGTCCTGGAATTCAGTGCTTGTGAAGCACGGGCCATTGTCGCTGACCAAGATGTCCGGTAGACCGTGGGCGGCGAACATTGCCCGTAGACTTTCTACCGTGGCAGAGTATGTGCTTGAATTTAAAATGTCGATCCATTTGGAGTAGGCGTCTACTACAACCAAAAACATTTTCCCCATGAAAGGACCTGCGTAGTCCACATGGTGACCAAGGTTTGGCGGGCCATGGCCAGGGGCTAAGGGGGGCTTCCCTGGGCGCATGGCCCAGCTGGGCACACGTGTTGCACCTGCGAACACAAAGTTCCAGATCTGCG
Source organism: Pristiophorus japonicus (assembly GCF_044704955.1). Classification (NCBI taxonomy): domain Eukaryota; kingdom Metazoa; phylum Chordata; class Chondrichthyes; family Pristiophoridae; genus Pristiophorus; species Pristiophorus japonicus. The sequence goes on along the minus strand of NC_091989.1, from coordinate 89,734,468 downwards.
TCTATCCCTGGCCACCAAACGTGTGACCTGGCAATTGCCTTCATCGTGACAATGCCCGGGTGCTCATTGTGGAGTTCTCTGATGAACACCTCTCTGCCCATCTGGGGCATGACTACGCAGTTTCCCCACAGTAGGCAATCGGCCTGAATCGAGAGCTCATCCTTGCGCCTGTGAAATGGTTTAAATTTCTCAGGGCATGCCCTGTACGTGGCTGCCCAGTCCCCATTCAGGACACATTTCTTGACTAGAGACAATAGCGGGTCTCTATTTGTCCAGACTTTAATCTGACAGGCTGTCACAGGTGAGCCTTCGCTTCCGAAAGCTTCAACAGCCATGACCTTCTCAGCACCGTGCTCGGTAGCCCTTCAGTGGTGGCTAGTGGGAGCCTGCTGAGTGCATCGGCGCAGTTTTCGGTGCCCGGTCTGTGCCGAATTGTGTAGTCATAGGCAGCTAACGTGAGTGCCCACCTCTGTATGCGGGCCGATGCGTTTGCATTTATGGCCTTGTTGTTGGCCAAAAGGGACGTTAGGGGTTTGTGATCTGTCTCCAGCTCAAATTTCCTGCCAAACAGGTACTGGTGCATTTTCTTTACCGCATATACACATGCGAACGCCTCCTTTTCTACCATCCCGTAGCCCCTTTCTGCCTGGGACAGACTCCTGGAGGCATAAGCTACCGGCTGTAACTGACCCTTGGCATTGACATGCTGCAACACACACCCGACACCATAGGACGACGCATCGCACATTAACACAAGATTCTTACATGGGTCATATAGCGTTAACAGATTGTTGGAACAGAACAAATTGCGTGCTCTATTAAAAGCCCTTTCCTGGCTGTCCCCCCAGACCCATTCGCAACCTTTGCGTAGGAGCACGTGTAGCGGCTCTAGCAGCGTGCTCAATTTGGGAAGAAAGTTACCAAAATAGTTCAGGAGCCCCAGGAACGAACGCAGCTCCGTCGTGTTACGGGGTCTGGGTGCTCTCTGGATCGCTTCCGTCTTGGATGCAGTAGGGCTGTTCCCGTCTGCTGCTACCCTCATCCCCAGGAATTCTACCTCTGGAGCTAGGAAGACACACTTCGCCTTTTTCAGTCGCAGACCTACCCGGTCCAGTCTGCGTAGCACCTCCTCCAGGTTGTGGAGGTGTTCTTCAGTATCGTAACCCGTAATGAGGATGTCGTCCTGAAAAACCACCGTCCCTGGAATTGACTTGAGGAGGCTTTCCATATTTTGTTGGAAGATTGCGGCGGCCGAGCGAATCCCGAATGGACATCTGTTGTACTCAAACAACCCCTTGTGTGTCGTGATGGTGGTCAGCTTCTTCGACTCACTCGCCAGCTTCTGGGTCATGTAAGCTGAGGTCAGGTCCAATTTTGAAAAAAGTTTGCCACCGGATAGCGTCGCAAAGAGGTCCTCTGCTCTCGGTAGCGGGTACTGGTCTTGGAGTGACACCCGATTGATGGTGACCTTGTAATCGCCACATATCCTGACCGACCCATCCGCCTTCAGCACCGGCACAATCGGGCTCGCCCAATCACTGAATTCGACTGGCGAGATGATGCCTTCCCTCAACAGGCGGTCCAATTCGCCTTCTATCTTTTCCCGCATCACGTACGGCACCGCTCTGGCCTTGTGGTGTACTGGTCTGGCGTCCGGGTTTATGTGAATCACTACCTTGGCCCCCATGAAAGTGCCAATGCCGGGTTGAAATAATGAGTCAAATTTGTCCAGGACCTGTGAGCATGATACTCGCTCCACAGAGGAAATTGCATTGACATCGCCCCATTTCCAGTTCATGACAGCAAGCCAACTCCTCCCCAGTAGTGCGGGACCATCTCCTGGGACAATCCAGAGTGGAAACCTGTTCTCCGAATCTTTGTGGGTCACGACTACCGTGGTGCTGCCTAGCACCGGAATGATCTGCTTTGTGTAAGTCCGTAGCTGTGCGTCAATCGGCGATAATTTTGGCCTCCTGGCCTTGGATGCCCACAACTTTTCGAACTGTTTGATACCCATCAGGGACTGGCTGGCACCCGTGTCTAACTCCATTGATACTGGGATGCCATTGAGGAGCACTTTCATCATTATCAGTGGCGTCCTGGTGTATGAACTGTATACGTGCTCCACATGAACTCGCTGAACTTCAGCTTCCAGCGATTTCCCCCAGTGTCCATTTCTACAATTTCTGCAGGTATTTTGCTCATCTCTGCAAACTCCGGCTGAATGTATGCCTCCACGCCTCCAGCATGAGTTGCGGTTTGAAACAAAAGGTCCCTTGCCAGTCGATCGTCCCTGACTGCCCCGTTATTGTCCTTGAGTGCACCATTAACAGGTGTTGATGGCCCCATTACTGGCCGCATTGTCCCTTGCAATGGCGTGAATCGCTGTTCAGCTTGCCATTGTCTCTGTTGAACTTCCCCTCTGGGTTCGACTACATGTTGGGGCATGCCTGACTGCCCTTGTCTGCCTGGAGAACTGTGTGCTGCTTTAACAATGTTGAATCTCTGCCCCAACCATTGCTTAACACAGTACCTCTCGTCTGTTCTGCTAGTGGCCATGCTCGCGTGGTTTAAATCCCAGTTTCTTGTCGCCATTGATACGTCCTTACTACACAGTATAAATGCACACGAGGCCCATGCTTGAGAGAAGGTCAGTCTGTGATCTGTCCTTTATTCCTTAGCACTCAAGTGATGAAGGTGGGTGGAGCTTCCCCTTTTATACCTGAAGGTCCAGGTTAGGAGTGTCTCCCACCTAGTGGTCAGTGTTCTCACGGTGTACAAATTAGGTCAGTTTATACATGGGTTACAATGCTGGTTGAATACATGACACAGAGACTGTGTGTCTCTGTCTCCAGTCCAGGGACTGTGTGTCTCTCTCTCCAGTCCAGGGACTGTGCGTCTCTCTCTCCAGTCCAGGGACTGTGTGTCTCTCTCCAGTCCAGGGACTGTCTGTCTCTCTCTCCAGTCCAGGGACTGTATGTGTCTCTCTCCAGTCCAGGGACTGTGTGTCTCTCTCTCTCCAGTTCAGAGACTGTCTTGATGGGACCCCCTGGAAAATGCAGCAAAATAGTTGAAAAGAACGCTGATTATTGGTGCACTGTATTCATGCATTTAAAGGACAGAGTCAGTTACTTAGTTACTTTACTGAAACTATTGCAACTTTTCCAGCTCATATTCGAGGACAGATTGTCACCTGTGTTTACACCACTCCAGTACTTGTTTTAATACATTATTTGTTTCCTTTTCGTGCGTTATAATGGGGCAGAAATTCCGGGCTCCCGGGTGTGCACGGAGTGTGCACGGGGTGTGTACAGCGTGTGTATGGGGTGTGTACGTGGTGTGTACGGGACATGTACAGCATGTGTACGGAGTGTGTACGGGGTGTGTACAGAGTGTGTACGGGACGTGCACAGAGTGTGTACAGAGTATGTACAGCATGTGTACGGAGTGTGTACGGGATGTGCACAGAGTGTGTACGGAGAGTATATGGACCCAGGAAGGCATCGCAAAAGCCATTTTTCATTGCACAATGCGCATGCGCTGAAAACCAACTTTTCCGATCGGTCACGCTGTAGCGTGACAGATCATCCGTATCTCGGGAGCGAGGACATTTGCAAGGGCAAGATTGCAGTATTTACCCATACCTTGCTCTCCAAATATCCTCAAAACTCTTGCGCTTGATAAGGTGTAAGAGTTTTATAACACACTTAAAGCATAAAAAATAAAATTTAAAAAACACATTTTATTTTTAAAATCCTGCCCACTACATTAAATTTATTTTAAAGCATAATTTAAAAAACTTTTTTAAACAACGGAAAATATCTATTTTTAATACATAAATAACTCTAATTTAAATTAATGTTAAATATGTAATGCATTTTTTAATTTTTTATTAATGTTTTGTGTGTTTGGGGGAGTTTCTCCTTCATAATAATAGGAACTCCAACTTACGGAGCTCCCCTCCGTGCCTACACACACTTGCAGTAATCTTTAATCCCTTTAGTACATTTGGAGAAATGCATCCATTCCTGGGAATGACAGTGGACCACATTCTGGTGTGAATGTCGAACATAATGGTGACAAGTTCATCTGTGCGCTGCAGGCCTGAACTCATTTTAAAATAAGGAAATAAACACATCTTCAGAAATAGCAGAGACAAGTTAAATCGGAGCTCGTTATACCTCCAGCACCGCCCAGTGTGGTATCCCAGTGCACCACCTCAATCCTTTCACTTCCTTTTTCCCGTCCCGCACAAATGAAATCGGATGTATGCACCCGTGTGTTAATATCGATGGACCCTGCATTCCTGCAGATCACTCACTGTCTTGTGCTCGTAAACATTCAACCGATTTCAGAGCTGCACAGTTTGGTTTGGTTTATGCTCAGTTCACGGTTACAGGGTGAAGCTGATATTATCTGGGCTGGGTTCTGGCTCTCTCCAGTGCAGGGACTGTGTGTGTCCCTCTCTAGTCCAGGTACTATGTGTGACTCTCCAGTGCAGGGACTGTGTGTGTCTCTCTCCAGTCCAGCGACTGTGTGTCTCTCTCCAATCCAGGGACTGTGTGTGACTCTCTCCAGTGCAGGGACTGTCTCTCCCTCCAGTGCAGGGACTGTGTGTGTGTCTCTCTCTCCAGTCCAGGGACTGTGTGTCTCTCTCCAGTCCAGGGACTGTGTGTCTCTCTCTCCAGTGCTGGGACTGTGTGTCTCTCTCTCCAGTGCAGGGACTGTGTGTCTCTCTCTCTCAAGTCCAGGGAATGCGTGTCTCTCTCCAGTGCAGGGACTGTGTGTGTCTCTCTCCAGTGCAGGGACTGTGTGTCTCTCTCTCCAGTCCAGGGACTGTGTGTCTCTCTCCAGTGCAGGGACTTTGTGTCTCTCTCTCTCCAGTCCAGGGACTGTCTTCATGGGACCTCCAGGAAAATGCAGCAAAATAGTTGAAAAGAACGATGATTATTATCTACACTGTATTCATGCATTTAAGTATTAGGAACAGGAGTAGGCCATCTAGCCCCTCGAGCCTGCTCTGCCATTCAACAAGATCATGGCTGGAAAGACAGAGTCAGTTACTTAGTTATTTTACTGAAACTATTGTAACTTTGACAGCTCATATTTGAGGACAGATTGTCACCTGTGAGTGGATTCACTCTGGAGCATGCACGATGCGGAGAATGACTTGAATAGCACGTTTAGTCTTATCGCAGGTAAATGGTACACAGCCAGATAGGAAGAGTAGTGCAAAGAAGGTAGTGCAGGAGTCCCCTACGGTCATACCCCTGAAAAACAAATACACCGCTTTGAGTACTGTTGAGGGGGATGACTCAACAGCGGGGAGCAGCAGCAGCCAAATTCATGGCACCGTGGCTGGCTCTGCTGCAAAGGAGGGCAGGAAAAAGAGTGGGAGAGCGATAGTGATAGGGGATTCAATTGTAAGGGGAATAGATAGGCGTTTCTGCGGCCGCAATCGAGACTCCAGGATGGTATGTTGCCTCCCTGGTGCAAGGGTCAAGGATGGCTCGGAGCGGATGCAGGACATTTGAAAAGGGAGGGTGAACAGCCAGTTGTCGTGGTGCATATAGGTACCAATGACATAGGTAAAAATGGGATGAGGTCCTACGAGGCGAATTTAGGGAGCTAGGAGCTAAATTAAAAAGTAGGACCTCAAAAGTAGTAATCTCAGGATTGCTACCAGTGCCACATGCTAGTCAGAGTAGGAATCGCAGGATAGCTCAGATCAATACGTGGTTTGAGGAGTGGTGCAGAATGGAGGGATTCAAATTCCTGGGACATTGGAACCGGTTCTGGGGGAGGTGGGACCAGTACAAACTGGACGGTCTGCACCTGGGCAGGACAGGAACCAATATCCTAGGGGGAGTGTTTGCTAGTGCTGTTGGGGAGGAGTTAAACTAATATGACAGGGGGATGGGAACCTATGCAGGGAGACAGAGGGAAATAAAAAGGAGGCAGAAGCAAAATATAGAAAGGAGAATAGTAAAAGTGGAGGGTAGAGAAACCCAAGGCAAAAAACAAAAAAGACCACATTACAGCAAAATTCTAAAGGGGCAAAGTGTGTTAAAAAAACAAGCCTGAAGGCTCTGTGCCTCAATGCGAGGAGTATTCGGAATAAGGTGGATGAATTAACAGCGCAGATAGTAGTTAACGGATACGATGTGATTGGCATCACGGAGACATGGCTTCAGGGTGGTCAAGGCTGGGAACTCAACATCCAAGGGTATTCAGCATTTAGGAAGGATAGACAGAAAGGAAAAGGAAGCGGGGTGGCATTGCTGGTTAAAGATGAAATCATGCAATTGTAAGGAAGGACATTAGCCTGGACGATGTAGAATTGGTATGGGTGGAGCTGCGGAATCCCAAAGGGCAGAAAACGCTAGTGGGTGTTGTGTATAGACCACCAAATAGTAGTAGTGAGGTTGGAGACAGCATCAAACAAGAAATAAGGGATGTGTGCAATAAAGGTACAGCAGTAATCATGGGCGACTTTAATCTACACATTGATTGGGCTAACCTAACTGGTAGCAATGCGGTGGAGGAGGATGTCCTGGAGTGTATTAGGGATGGTTTTCGAGACCAATATGTCGAGGAACCAACCAGGGAGCTGGCCATCCTAGACTGGATATTCTGTAATGATAAGGGACTAATTAGCAATCTTGTTGTGCGAGGCCCCTTGGGGAAAAGTGACCATAATATGGCAGAATTCCTGATTAAGATGGAGAGTGACAAAGTTAATTGGGAAACTAGGGTCCTGAACTTAAGGAAAGGTAACTTCGATGGTTTGAGGCGTGAATTGGCTAGAATAGACTGGCAAACGATACTCAAAGGGTTGACGGTGGATAAGCAATGGCAAACATTTAAAGATCACATGGATGAACTTCAGCAAATGTACATCCCTGTCTGGAGTAAAAATAAAACGGGGAAGGTGGTTCAACCATGGCTAACAAGGGAAATTAAGGATAGTGTTAAAGCCAAGGAAGAGGCACATAAATTGGCTAGAAAATGCAACAAACCTGAGGACTGGGAGAAATTTAGAATTCAACAGAGGAGGACTAAGGGTTTAATTAGGAAGGGGAAAATAGAATAAGCTTGCAGGGAATATAAAAACTGACTGCAAAAGCTTCGATAAATATGTGAAGAGAAAAAGATTAGTAAAGACAAACATAGGTCCCTTGCAGTCGGATTCAGGTGAAATTATAATGGGGAACAAAGAAATGGCAGACCAATTGAATCAATACTTCGGATCGGTCTTCATGAAGGAAGATACAAATAACCTTCCGAAGGTACTAGGGGACAGTGGGTCTAGTGAGAAGGAGGAACTGAAGGATATCCTTATTAGGTGGGAAATTGTGTTAGGGAACTTGATGGGATTAAAGGCCAATAAATCCCCGGGGCCTGATAGTCTGCATCCCAGAGTGCTCAAGGAAGTGGCCCTAGAAATAGTGGATGCATTGGTGATCATTTTCCAAGAGTCTATCGACTCTGGATCAGTTTCTATGGACTGGAGGGTAGCTAATATAACACCACTTTTTAAAAAAGAAGGGAGAGAGAAAACGGGTAATTATAGTTAGCTTGACATCAGTAGTGGGGAAATTTTGAAATCGATCATGAAGGACGAAATAGCAGCGCATTTGGAAAGCGGTGACAGGATCGGATCAAGTCAGCATGGATTTATGAAAGGGAAATCATGCTTGACCGAATCTTCTGAAATTTTTTGAGGATGTAACTAGCAGAGTGGACAAGGGAGAACCAGTGGATGTGGTGTATTTGGACTTTCAGGAGGCTTTTGACAAGGTCCCGCACAAGAGATTGTTGTGCAAAATCAAAGCACATGGTATTGGGAGTAATATACTGACGTGGATAGGGAACTGGTTGGCAGACAGGAAGCAGAGAGTTGGGATAAACGGGTCCTTTTCAGAATGGCAGGAGTGGAGTGCCGCAGGGCTCAGTGCTGGGACCCCAGCTCTTTACAATATACATTAACAATTTGGATGAAGGAATAGAGTGTAAAATCTCCAAGTTTGCAGATGACACTAAACTGGGTGGCGGTGTGAGCTGTGAGGAGGATGCTAAGAGGCTGCAGAGTAACTTGGCAGGTTAGATGAGTGGGCAAATACATGGCAGATGCAGTATAATGTGGATAAATATGAGGTTATCAATTTTGGGGGCAAAACCACAAAGGCAGAATATTATCTGAATGGCGGCAGACTAGGAAAAGGGGAGGTGCAATGAGACCTGGGTGTCACGGTTCATCAGTCACTGAAAGTGGGCATGCAGGTACAGCAGGCGGTAAAGAACGCAAATGGTATGTTGCCCTTCATAGCTAGTGGATTTGAATATAGAAGCAGGGAGGTCTTACTGCAGTTGTACAGGGCCTAAGTGAGGCCTCACCTGGAATATTGTGTTCAGTTTTGGTCTCCTAGTCTGAGGAAGGACGTTTTTGCTATTGAGGGAGTGCAGCGAAGGTTCACCAGACTGATTCCAGGGATGGCTGGACTGTCATATGAGGAGAGACTGGATCAACGGGGGCTTTATACACTGAAGTTTAGAAGGCTGAGAGGGGATCTCATAGAAACATATAAGATTCTGATGGGACTGGACAGGTTAGAAGCGGGAAGAATGTTCCCGATGTTGGGGAGGTCTAGAACCCGGGGACATAGTCTTAGGATAAGGGGTAGGCCATTTAGGACTGAGATGAGGAGAAACTCCTTCATTCAGAGAGTTGTTAACCTGTGGAATTTTCTGCTGCAGAGAATTGTTGATGTCAGTTCACTGGATATATTCAAGAGGGTGTTAGATATGGCTCTTACGGTTGAGGGGTTCAAGGGATATGGAGAGAAAGAAGGAAAGGGGTACTGAAGGAATGATCAGCCATGATCTTATTGAATGGCAGTGCAGGCACGAAGGGCCAAATGGCCTACTCCTGCACCTATTTTTCTATGTTTCTATGTAGTTACACCACTCCAGTAATTGTTTTAGTACATTATTTGTTTTCTTATTGTGCGTTATAATGGGGCAGAAATTCCGGGCTCCCAGGTGTGTACGGGATGTGTACGGAATGTGTACGGGGTGTGTATGGGATATGCACAGAGTGTGTACGGAGTGTATACGGGGTGTGTATGGCGTGTGTACGGGGTGTGTATGGGATGTGCACAGAGTGTGTACGGAGTGTGTACGGGATGTGTACAGCGTGAGCACGGAGTGTGTACAGAGTGTGTACGGAGAGTGTATGGACCCAGGAAGGCATCGCAAAAGCCATTTTTCAGTGCACAATGTGCATGCGCTGAAAACCAACTTTTCCGATCGGTCACGGTGGAGCGAGACAGATCATCCGTATCTCGGGAGCGAGGACATTTGCCAGGGCAAGATTGCAGTATTTACCCATATCTTGCTCTCCAAATGTCCTGAAAACTCTTGCGCTTGATAAGGTGTAAGAGTTTTAAAACATACTTAAAACATAAAAAATAAAATTTTTAAAACACATTTATTTTTAAAATCCTGCCCACTACATTAAATTTATTTTAAAGCATAATTAAAAAAACTTTTTAAAAATCGGAAAAATATCTATTTTTAATAAATAAATAACTTTAATTTAAATTAATGTAGTGTATTTTTTCTATTTTTTATTAAAGTTTTGTGTGTTTGGGGGTGTGTCTCCTTCACAATAATAGGAACTCCAACTTACGGTGCTCCCCTCCGTGCCGACACACACTTGCAGTAATCTTTAATCCTTTTAGTACATTTGGAGAAATGCATCCATTGCTGGGAATGACACTGGACCACATTCTGGTGCGAATGTCGAACGCAACGGTGACAAGTTCATCTGTGCGCTGCAGGCCTGAACTCATTTTAGAATAAGGAAATAAACGCATCTTCAGAAATAGCAGAGACAAGTTCAATCGGAGCTCGTTATACCTCCAGCACCGCCCAGTGTGGTATCCCAGTGCACCACCTCAATCCTTTCAATTCCTTTTTTCCGTCCCGCATAAACGAAATCGGATGTATGCACCCGTGTGTTAATATCGATGGACCCTGCAATCCTGCAGATCACTCACTGTCTTGTGCTCGTAAACATTCAACCGATTTCAGAGCTGGACAGTGCACACTTCCTGTTTTGGTTTAGGCTCAGTTCATGGTTACAGGGTGAAACTGATATTATCTGGGCCGGGTTCTGGCTCTCTCCAGTGCAGGGACTGTGTGTGACTCTCTCCAGTGCAGGGACTGTGTCTGACTCTCTCTCCAGTCCAGGGTTTGTGCGTGTCTCTCTCTCCAGTCCAGGGTCTGTCTGTGTCTCTCTCCAGTGCAGGAACTGTGTCTCTCTCTCTCCAGTCCAGGGACTGTATGTGTCTCTCTCCAGTGCTGGGACTGTGTGTCTCTCTCCAGTCCAGGGACTGTGTGCCTCTCTCTCTCCAGTCCAGGGACTGTGTGTCTCTCTCCAGACCAGGGACTGTGTGTCTCTCTCTCTCCAGTCCAGGGACTGTGTGTGTCTCTCTCTCCAGTGCAGAGACTCTGTCTCTCTCTCCAGTGCAGGGACTGTGTGTCTCTCTCCAGTCCAGGGACCGTGTGTCTCTCTCTCTCCAGTGCAGGGACTGTGTCTCTCTCTCCAGTCCAGGGACTGTGTGTGACTCTCTGCAGTGCAGGGACTGTATGTCTCTCTCCAGTGCAGGGACTGTGTCTCTCTCTCCAGTCCAGGGACTATGTGTGACTCTCTGCAGTGCAGGGACTGTATGTCTCTCTCCAGTGTAGGGACAGTGTGTGTCTCTCTCTCCAGTCCAGGTACTGTCTGTGTCTCTCTCCAGTGCAGGGACTGTGTATGTCTCTCTCCAGTCCAGGGTTTGTGCATGTCTCTCTCTCTCTCCAGTGCTGGGACTGTGTGTGTCTCTCTCTCCAGTCCAGGGTTTGTGCGTGACTCTCTCTCCAGTGCAGGGTGTGTGTGTGTCCATCTCTCCAGTCCAGGGACTGTCTGTGTCTCTCTCCAGTGCAGGGACTGTGTGTGTGTCTCTCTCTCTCCAGTCCAGGGACTGTGTGTCTCTCTCCAGTGCAGGGACAGTGTCTCTCTCTGCAGTGCAGGGACTGTGTGTCTCTCTCCAGTCCAGGGACTGTGTGTCTGTCTCTCCTGTGCTGGGACTGTGTGTATCTCTCTCCAATGCAGGGACTGTGTGTCTCTCTCCAGTCCAGGGACGGTGTGTGACTCTCTGCAGTGCAGGGACTGTATGTCTCTCTCCAGTGTAGGGACAGTGTGTGTCTCTCTCTCTCCAGTCCAGGGACTGTCTGTGTCTCTCTCCAGTGTAGAGACTGTGTGTGTCTCTCTCCAGTCCAGGGTTTGTGCGTGACTCTCTCCAGTGCAGGATCTGTGTGTGTCCATCTCTCCAGTCCAGGGACTATGTCTCTCTCTGCAGTGCAGGGACTGTGTGTCTCTCTCTCCAGTCCAGGGACTGTGTGTGTCTCTCTCTCCAATGCAGAGACTGTGTGTCTCTCTCCAGTACAGGAACTGTCTCTCTCTCCAGTGCAGGGACTGTGTGTCTCTCTCTCCAGTGCAGGGACTGTGTGTGTCTCTCTCCAGTCCAGGGACTGTGTGTCTTTCTCCAGTTGAGGGAGTGTGTGTGTATCTCTCCAGTCCAGGGACTTTGTGTCTCTCTCCAGTGCAGACTCTGTGTGTCTCTCTCTCCAGTCCAGGGACTGTGTGTCTCTCTCCAGTGCAGGGACTATGTCTCTCTCTGCAGTGCAGGGACTGTGTGTCTCTCTCTCCAGTCCAGGGACTGTGTGTGTCTCTCTCTCCAATGCAGAGACTGTGTGTCTCTCTCCAGTACAGGAACTGTCTCTCTCTCCAGTGCAGGGACTGTGTGTCTCTCTCTCCAGTGCAGGGACTGTGTGTGTCTCTCTCCAGTCCAGGGACTGTGTGTCTTTCTCCAGTTGAGGGAGTGTGTGTGTATCTCTCCAGTCCAGGGACTTTGTGTCTCTCTCCAGTGCAGACTCTGTGTGTCTCTCTCTCCAGTCCAGGGACTGTGTGTCTCTCTCCAGTGCAGGGACTGTGTCTCTCTCTCCAGTGCAGGGACTGTGTGTCTCTCTCTCCAGTCCAGGGACTGTGTGTGTCTCTCTCTCCAGTCCAGGGTCTGTGTCTCTCTCTCCAGTCCAGGGACTGTGTGTGTCACTCTCCAGTCCAGGGACTTTGTGTCTCTCTCCAGTGCAGACTCTGTGTGCCTCTCTCCAGTGCAGGGACTGTGTGACTCTCTCCAGTGCAGGGACTTTGTATCTCTCTCTCTCCAGTGCAGGGATGTGTGTCTCTCTCTCTCTCCAGTGCAGGGACTGTGTCTCTCTCTCCAGTCCAGGAACTGTATGTGTCTCTCTCTCCAGACCAGGGACTGTGTGTCTCGCTCTTTCCATTGCAGGGACTGTGTGTCTCTCTCTCCAGTCCAGGGACTATGTGTCTCTCTCCAGTGCAGGGATTGTGTGTCTCTCTCTCCAGTCCAGGGATTGTGTCTCTCTCCAGTGCAGGGACTGTGTGTCTCTCTCTCCAGTGCAGGGACTGTGTGTCTCTCTCTCCAGGCCAGGGACTGTGTGTGTCTCTCTCTCCAGTCCAGGGACTGTGTGTGTCTCTCTCCAGTCCAGGGACTGTGTGTCTCTCTCTCCAGTCCAGGGACTGTGTGTGTCTCTCTCCAGACCAGGGACTGTGTGTCTCTCTCTCCAGTCCAGGGATGTATGTGTCTCTCTCCAGTGCTGGTAATGTGTGTCTCTCTCCAGTCCAGGGACTGTGTGTCTCTCTCCCTCCAGTGCACGGACCGTGTGTCTCTCTCCAGTGCAGGGACTGTGTGTCTCTCTCTGCAGTGCAGGGATGTGTGTGTCTCTCTCTCTCCAGTTCACGGACTGTGTCTCTCTCTCCAGTCCCGGGACTGTATGTGTCTCTCTCTCCAGACCAGGGACTGTCTGTCACGCTCTCTCCAGTGCAGGGACTGTGTCTCTCTCTCCACTGCAGAGACTGTGTGTCTCTCTCCAGCCCAGGGACTGTGTGTCTCCCTCTCTCGTCCAGGGACTGTGTGACTCTCTCCAGTGCAGGGACTGTGTCCCTCTCCAGTCCAGGGACTGTGTGTCTCTCTCCAGTCCAGGGACTGTGTCTCTCTCTCCAGTGCAGGGACTGTGTGTCTCTCTCTCCAGTGCAGGGACTGTGTGTCCCTCTCTCCAGTACAGGGACTCTGTGTCTCTCTCTCTCCAGTGCAAGGACTGTGTGTCTCTCTCTCCATTGCAGGGACTGTGTGTCTCTCTCTCCATTGCAGGGACTGTGTGTCTCTCTCCAGCCCAAGGACTGTGTGTCTCCCTCTCTAGTCAAGGGACTGTGTGTGACTCTCTCCAGTGCAGGGACTGTGTCTCTCTCCAGTCCAGGGACTGTGTGTCTCTCTCCAGTCCAGGGACTGTGTGTGTCTCTTTCTCCAGACCAGGGACTATGTGTCTCTCTCTCCAGTGCAGGGACTGTGGCTCTCTCTCTCCAGTCCAGGGATGGTGTGTTACTCTTTCCAGTGCAGGGACTGTGTGTCTCTCCCTCCAGTCCAGGGACAGTGTGTATCTCTCTCCAGTGCAGGGACTGTGTGTCTCTCTCCAGTGCAGGGACTGTGTGTGTCTCTCACCAGTGCAGGGACTGTGTCTCTCTCTCCAGTCCAGGGACTGTGTGTCTCTCTCCAGTCCAGGGACTGAGTGTATCCCTCCAGTCCAGGGACTGTGTGTCTCTCTCCAGTCCAGGGACTGAATGTATCTCTCCAGTCCAGGGACTGTGTGTGTCTCCCTCCAGTCCAGGGACTGTGTGTCTCTCTCTCCAGTGCAGGAACTGTCTCTCTCTCCAGTGCAGGGTATGTGTGTCTCTCTCTCCAGTGCAGGGACTGTGTGTCTCTCTCTCCAATCCAAGGACTGTGTGTCTCTCTCCAGTGCAGGGACTGTGTGTCTCTCTCTCCAGTCCAGGGACTGTGTGCGTCTCTCTCTCCAGTCCAGGGACTGTGTGTCTCTCTCTCCAGTCCAGGGACTGTGTGTCTCTCTCCAGTCCAGGGACTGTGTGTCTCTCTCCAGTGCAGACTGTGTGTCTCTCTCCGGTGCATGGACTATGTGACTCTCTCCAGTGAAGGGACTGTGTGTCTCTCCAGTGCAGGATTGTGCGTGTCTCTCTCTCTCCAGTGCAGGGTCTGTGTGTCTTTCTCCAGTCCAGGGACTGTGTGTCTCTCTCTCTCTCCAGTGCAGGGACTGTGTCTCTCTCTCCAGTCCAGGGAATGTGTGTCTCTCGCTCCAGTCCAGGGACTGTGTATCTCTCTCCAGTCCAGGGACTGTGTGTGTCTCTCTCCAGTGCAGGGACTTTGTATCTCTCTCTCTCCAGTTCATGGGACCTCCTGGAAAATGCAGCAAAATAGTTGAAATGAACAATGATTATTATCTACACTGTATTCATGCATTTAAAGGACAGAATCAGTTACTTAGTTACTTTACTGAAACTATTGTAACTTTTCCAGCTCATATTTAAGGACCGATTGTCACCTGTGTTTACACCACTCCAGTACTTGTTTTAATACATTATTTGTTTCCTTATCGTGCGTTATAATGGGGCAGAAATTCCAGGCTCCTGGGTGTGTACGGAGTGTGTATGGAGTGTGTACGGGATGTGTACGGAGTGTGTACAGGGCGTGTACGGAATGTGTACGGAGTGTGTCCGGGGTATGTACGGAATGTGTACGGAGTGTGTACAGGATGTGTACGGAGTGTTTACGGGATGTGTACGAAGTTTGTACGGAGTGTGTTCGGAGTGTGTACAGAGTGTGTACAGAGTCTGTACGGGATGTGCACAGTGTGTGTACAGAGTGTGTACAGAGTCTAAATGGAGAGTGTATGGACCCGGGAAGGCATCGCAAAAGCCATTTTTCAGTGCACTATGCGCAAGCGCTGAAAACCAACTTTTCCGATCGGTCACGCTGGAGCGTGACAGATCATCCATATCTCGGGAGCGAGGACATTTGCAAGGGCAAGATTGTGGTATTTACCCATATCTTGCCCTCCAAATGTCCTCAAAACTCTTGCGCTTGATACTTTAAACATAAAAAATTAAATTTTAAAAACACATTTTATTTTTAAAACCCTGTCCACTACATTAAATTTATTTTAAAGCATAATTTTAAAAACTTTTTAAAAATCGGAAAAATATCTATTTTTAATACATAAATAACTTTAATTTAAATTAATGTTAACTATGTAGTGTATTTTTCTATTTTTTTATTAATGTTTTGTGTGTTTGGGGGAGTTTCTCCTTCATAATAATAGGAGCTTTTTCATAGTGTGCAACAAAAATATATTCCAGTGAAAAAGAAGGGAGGTAAGAGAAGGGATAACCAGCCGTGGATAACCAAGGAAATAAAGGAGAGTATCAAATCAAAGACCAATGCCTATAAGGTGGCCAAGGTTAGTGGGAAACTAGAGGATTGGGAAAATTTTAAACAACAGCAAAGAATGACTAAAAAAGCAATAAAGAAAGGAAAGATAGATTACAAAGGTAAACTTGCGCAAAGCATAAAAACAGATAGTAAAAGCTTTTACAGATATATAAAACGGAAAAGAGTGACTAAAGTAAATGTTGGTCCCTTAGAAGATGAGAAGGGGGATTTAATAATGGGAAATGTGGAAATGGCTGAGACCTTAAACAATTATTTTGCTTCGGTCTTCACAGTGGAAGACACAAAAACCATGCCAAAAATTGCTGGTCACAGGAATGTGGGAAGGGAGGAGCTTGAGACAATCACTATCACTAGGAGGGTAGTGCTGGACAGGGTAATGGGACTCAAGGTAGACAAGTCCCCTGGTCCTGATGAAATGCATCCCAGGGTATTAAAAGAGATGGCAGAAGTTATAGCAGATGCATTCGTTATAATCTACCAAAATTCTCCGGACTCTGGTGAGGTACCAGCGGATTGGAAAGCAGCTAATGTAACGCCTCTGTTTAAAAAAGGGGGCAGACAAAAGGCAGGTAACTATAGGCCGGTTAGTTTAACATCTGTAGTGGGGAAAATGCTTGAAACTATCGTTAAGGAAGAAATAGCGGGACATCTAGATAGGAATAGTGCAATCAAGCAGACACAGCATGGATTCATGAAGGGGAAATCATGTTTAACTAATTTACTGGAATTCTTTGAGGATATAACGAGCATGGTGGATAGAGGTGTACTGATGGATCTGGTGTATTTAGATTTCCAAAAGGCATTCGATAATGTGCCACACAAAAGGTTACTGCAGAAGATAAAGGTATGCGGAGTCAGAGGAAATGTATTAGCATGGATAGAGAATTGGCTGGCGAACAGAAAGCAGAGAGTCAGGATAAATGGGTCCTTTTTGGGTTGGAAATCGGTGGTTAGTGGTGTGCCACAGGGATTGGTGCTGGGACCACAACTGTTTACAATATACATAGATGACCTGGAAGAGGGGACAGGGTGTAGTGTAACAAAATTTGCAGATGACACTAAGATTAGTGGGAAAGCCAGTTGTGTAGAGGACACAGAGAGGCTGCAAAGAGATTTGGATAGGTTAAGCGAATGGGTTAAGGTTTGGTAGATGAAATACAATGTCGAAAAGTGTGAGGTCATCCATCTTGGGAAAAAAAATAGTAAAAGGGAATATTATTTGAATGGGGAGAAATTACAACATGCTGAGGTGCAGAGGGACCTGGGGGTCCTTGTGCATGAAACTCTTTTTGGAGCTTATCTGCAAAACAAAAAACATTAAACCATGCCACCCGACCTGGGTGACACACCAGACATTTACAAGGCCCCTTTTTTTTTTTCCCTTTTTTTTTGTGTTTTTCTTTTTTTGGTTTTTTTTTTGGGCACTAAAATCACAATTTTTCCCCAGTGCCCCCTATAAAAGGGAAGGGGGACACTAAAAGCACCGGCAATTAAATCAAATTAAACTTTAAAACGTAAAATCAAATTAAAATTTGGTTGCCGGGCGTGATGATGCACTCCAGTCCCTCCGGTGCCCACCTCTCGCGGAAGGCCGCGAGCGTACCGGTGGACACCGCGTGCTCCATCTCCAAGGACACACTGGACCGGATGTAAGAGCGGAAGAGAGGCAGGCAGTCAGGTTGAACGACCCCCTCGACCGCCCGCTGCCTGGACCGGCTGATGGCACCCTTGGCCATGCCCAGGAGCAGTCCTACGAGGAGGCCTTCGGACCTACCCGCTCCCCTCCGCACAGGGTGCCCAAAGATCAGGAGAGTGGGACTGAAGTGCAGCCAGAATTTCAGGAGCAGCCCCTTTATATAATGGAACAGGGGCTGCAACCTCGTGCATTCAATAAAAACATGGAACACGGACTCATCCAGACCGCAGAAATTGCAGGCGGCCTGGGAGTCCGTGAACCGGCTTAAAAATTTATTGCACGGCACTGCTCCGTGCACCACCCTCCAGGCCAAGTCCCCGATGAATAGTGGGAGGACCCCTCCCAAAAAGTTAGTTTGCAGGTGCAGCAGGTAATCAGGAAGGCGAATGGAATGTTGGCCTTCATTGCGAGAGGGATGGAGTACAAAAGCAGGGAGGTCCTGCTGCAACTGTATAAGGTATTGGTAAGGCCGCACCTGGAGTACTGCGTGCAGTTTTGGTCACCTTACTTAAGGAAGGATATACTGGCTTTGGAGCAGGTACAGAGATGATTCACTAGGCTGATTCCGGAGATGAGGGGGTTACCTTATGATGATAGATTGAGTAGACTGGGTCTTTACTCCTTGGAGTTCAGAAGGATGAGGGGTGATCTTATAGAAACATTTAAAATCATGAAAGGGATAGACAAGATAGAGGCAGAGAGGTTGTTTCCACTGGTAGGGGAGACTAAAACTAGGGGGCACAGCCTCAAAATGCGGGGGAGCCAATTTAAAACCGAGTTGAGAAAGAATTTCTTCTCCCAGAGGTTTGTGAATCTGTGGAATTCTCTGCCCAAGGAAGCAGTTGAGGCTAGCTCATTTAATGTATTCAAGTCACAGATTGATAGATTTTTAACCAATAAGGGAATTAAGGGTTACGAGGAGCGGGCGGGTAAGTGGAGCTGAGTCCACGGCCAGATCAGCCATGATCTTTTTGAATGGCGGAGCAGGCTCGAGGGGATAGATGGCCTACTCCTGTTCCTAATTCTTATGTTCTTATGAACTCCAACTTACGGAGCTCCCCTCTGTGCCTACACACACTTGCAGTAATCTTCAATCCCTTTAGTACATTTGGAGAAATGCATCCATTCCTGGGAATGACAGTGGACCACATTCTGGTGCGAATGTCGAATGTAATGGTGACAATTCATCTGTGTGCTGCAGGCCTGAACTCATTTTAAAATAAGGAAATAAATGCATCTTCAGAAATAGCAGAGACAAGTTCAATCGGAACTCATTATACCTCCAGCACCGTCCAGTGTGGTATCCCAGTGCACCACCTCAATCCTTTCACTGCATTTTTTCCATCCCACATAATAACGAAATCGGATGTATGCACCCGTGTGTTAATATAGATGGACCCTGCAATCCTGCAGATCACTCACTGTCTTGTGCTCGTAAACATTCAACCGTTTTCAGAGCTGGACAGTGCACACTTCCTGGTTTGGTTTATGCTCAGTTCATGGCTACAGGGTGAAGCTGATATTACCTGGACCGGGTTCTGGCTCTCTCTCAGTGCAGGGACTGTGTCTGTGACTCTCTCCAGTGCAGGGACTGTGTGTGTCTCTCTCTCCAGTGCAGGGACTGTGTGTGTCTCTCTCTCCAGTGCAGGGACTGTGTGTTTCTCTCCAGTGCTGGGACTGTGTGTGTCTCTCTCCAGTGCAGGGACTGTCTCTCTCTCCAGTCCAGGGACTGTGTCTCTCTCTCTCCAGTGCAGGGACTGTCTGTGTCTCTCTCCAGTCCAGGGACTGTGTCTCTCTCTCCAGTCCAGGGACTGTGTGTATCTCTCCAGTCCAGGGACTGTGTGTCTCTCTGCAGTCCAGGGACTTTATGTGTCTCTCCAGTCCAGGGACTGTGTGTCTCTCTCCAGTCCAGTGACTGTGTGTCTCTCTGCAGTCCAGGGACTGTGTGCCTCTCTCTCCAGTCCAGGGACTGTATGTGTCTCTCTCCAGTCCAGTGACTGTGTGTCTCTCTCCAATCCAGGGACTCTGTGTGTGTCTCTCCAGTCCAGGGACTGTGTGTGTCTCTCTCTCCAGTTCAGGTCTGTCTTGATGGGACCTCCTGGAAAATGCAGCAAAATAGTTGAACAGAACGCTGATTATTAGCTGCGCTGTATTCATGCATTTAAAGGACAGAGTCAGTTACTTAGTTACTTTACTGAAACTATTGCAACTTTTGCAGCTCATCTTTGAGGACAGATTGTCACCTGTGTTTACACCACTCCAGTACTTGTTTTAATACATTATTTGTTTCCTTTTCGTGCGTTATAATGGGGCAGAAATTCCGGGCTCCCGGATGTGTACAGAGTGTGTACGGAGTGTGTACAGGGTGTGTACGGGATGTGTACAGCGTGTGTGCGGTGTGTGTACCGGGTGTGTACGGGGGTCTGTAAGGGGTATATACGGAGTGTGTACAGAGTGTGCACGGAGAGTATTTGGACTCAGGAAAGCATCGCAAAAGCCATTTTTCAGTGCACAATGCGCATGTGCTATAAATCAACTTTTCCGATCGGTCACGCTGGAGCGTGACAGGTCATCCGTATCTCGGGAGCGAGGACATTTGCCAGGGCAAGATTACAGTATTTACCCATATCTTGCTCTCCAAATGACCTCAAAACTCTTGCGCTTGATAAGGTGTAAGAGTTTTATAACACACTTAAAACATAAAAAATAAAATTTTAAAAAACATTTTATTTTTAAAACCCTACCCACTACTTGAAATTTATTTTAAAGCATAATTTTAAAAACTTTTAAAAAAACCGGAAAATATCTATTTTTAATACATAAATAATTAATGTTAAATATGTAGTGCATTTTTTTGATTTTTTATTAATATTTTGTGTGTTTGGGGGAGTTTCTCCTTCATAATAATAGGAACTCCAACTTACGGAGCTCCCCTCCGTGCCTACACACACTTGCAGTAATCTTCAATCCCTTTAGTACATTTGGAGAAATGCATCCATTGCTGGGAATTACACTGGACCACATTCTGGTGCGAATGTCGAACGTAATGGTGACAAGTTCATCTGTGCGCTGCAGGCCTGAACTCATTTTAAAATAAGGAAATAAACGCATCTTCAGAAATAGCAGAGACAAGTTCAATCGGAGCTCGTTATACCTCCAGCACCGCCCAGTGTGGTATCCCAGTGCACCACCTCAATTCTTTCAATTCCTTTTTTCCGTTCCGAAACGAAATCGGATGTATGCACCCGTGTGTTAATATCGATGGACCCTGCAATCCTGCAGATCACTCACTGTCTTGTGCTCGTAAACATTCAACCGATTTCAGAGCTGGACAGTGCACACTTCCTGGTTTGGTTTATGCTCAGTTCACGGTTACAGGGTGAAGCTGATATTATCTGGGCCGGGGTCTGTGCCTCTCCAGTGCAAGGACTGAGTCTGTGACTCTCTCCAGTGCAGGGACTGTGTCTCTCTCTCCAGTCCAAGGACTGTGTGTCTCTCTCTCCAGTGCAGGGACTGTGTGTGACTCTCTCCAGTGTAGAGACTGTGTGTCTCTCTCCAGTTCAGGGACTGTGTGTCTCTCTCTCTCCAGTCCAGGGACTGTGTGTGTCTCTCTCTCCAGTCCAGGGACAGTGTGTCTCTCTCCAGTGCAGGGACTGTGTGTCTCTCTCTCCAGTGCCTGGTCTGTGTGTGTCTCTCTCCAGTGCAGGGACTGTGTGTCTCTCTCCAGTCCAGGGACTGTGTGTGTCTCTCACCAGTGCAGGGACTATGTGTCTCTCTCCAGTCCAGGGACTGAGTGTCTCTCTCCAGTCCAGGGACTGAGTGTATCCCTCCAGTCCAGGGACTGTGTGTCTCTCTCCAGTCCAGGGACTGAATGTATCTCTCCAGTCCAGGGACTGTGTGTGTCTCCCTCCAGTCCAGGGACTGTGTGTCTCTCTCTCCAGTGCAGGAACTGTCTCTCTCTCCAGTGCAGGGACTGTGTGTCTCTCTCTCCAGTGCAGGGACTGTGTGTGGCTCTCTCCAGTGCAGGGACTGTCTCGCTCTCCAGTCCAAGGACTGTGTGTCTCTCTCCAGTGCAGGGACTGTGTGTCTCTCTCTCCAGTCCAGGGCCTGTGTGCGTCTCTCTCTCCAGTCCAGGGACTGTGTGTCTCTCCCTCCAGTCCAGGGACTGTGTGTCTCTCTCCAGTCCAGGGACTGTGTGTCTCTCTCCAGTGAAGACTGTGTGTCTCTCTCCGGTGCATGGACTATGTGACTCTCTCCAGTGAAGGGACTGTGTGTCTCTCCAGTGCAGGATTGTGTGTGTCTCTCTCTCTCCAGTGCAGGGACTGTGTGTCTTTCTCCAGTCCAGGGACTGTGTGTCTCTCTCTCTCTCCAGTGCAGGGACTGTGTCTCTCTCTCCAGTCCAGGGACTGTCTTCATGGGACCTCCTGGAAAATGCAGCAAAATAGTTGAAATGAACAATGATTATTATCTACACTGTATTCATGCATTTAAAGGACAGAATCAGTTACTTAGTTACTTTACTGAAACTATTGTAACTTTTCCAGCTCATATTTAAGGACCGATTGTCACCTGTGTTTACACCACTCCAGTACTTGTTTTAATACATTATTTGTTTCCTTATCGTGCGTTATAATGGGGCAGAAATTCCAGGCTCCTGGGTGTGTACGGAGTGTGTACGGAGTGTGTACGGGATGTGTACGGAGTGTGTACAGAGTGTGTACGGGATGTGTATGGAGTGTGTACAGGGCGTGTACTGAATGTGTACGGAGTGTGTCCGGTGTATGTACGAGATGTGTATGGAGTGTGAACGTGAAGTGTACGGGGTGTGTACGGAGTGTGTACAGAGTGTGTTCGGGATGTGTACGGAGTGTGTACAGAGTGTGTACAGGGCGTGTACGGAATGTGTACGGAGTGTGTACGGGATGTGTACGGAGTGTGTACGGGAAGTGTACGGGATGTGTACGGAGTGTTTACGGGATGTGTACGAAGTTTGTACGGAGTGTGTTCGGAGTGTGTACAGAGTGTGTACAGAGTCTGTACGGGATGTGCACAGTGTGTGTACAGAGTGTGTACAGAGTCTAAATGGAGAGTGTATGGACCCGGGAAGGCATCGCAAAAGCCATTTTTCAGTGCACTATGCGCAAGCGCTGAAAACCAACTTTTCCGATCAGTCACGCTGGAGTGTGACAGATCATCCATATCTCGGGAGCGAGGACATTTGCAAGGGCAAGATTGTGGTATTTACCCATATCTTGCCCTCCAAATGTCCTCAAAACTCTTGCGCTTGATACTTTAAACATAAAAAATAAAATTTTAAAAACACATTTTATTTTTAAAACCCTGTCCACTACATTAAATTTATTTTAAAGCATAATTTTAAAAACTTTTTAAAAATCGGAAAAATATCTATTTTTAATACATAAATAACTTTAATTTAAATTAATGTTAACTATGTAGTGTATTTTTCTATTTTTTATTAATGTTTTGTGTGTTTGGGGGAGTTTCTCCTTCATAATAATAGGAGCTTTTTCATAGTGTGCAACAAAAATATATTCCAGTGAAAAAGAAGGGAGGTAAGAGAAGGGATAACCAGCCGTGGATAACCAAGGAAATAAAGGAGAGTATCAAATCAAAGACCAATGCCTATAAGGTGGCCAAGGTTAGTGGGAAACTAGAGGATTGGGAAAATTTTAAACAACAGCAAAGAATGACTAAAAAAGCAATAAGGAAAGATAGATTACAAAGGTAAACTTGCGCAAAGCATAAAAACAGATAGTAAAAGCTTTTACAGATATATAAAACGGAAAAGAGTGACTAAAGTAAATGTTGGTCCCTTAGAAGATGAGAAGGGGGATTTAATAATGGGAAATGTGGAAATGGCTGAGACCTTAAACAATTATTTTGCTTCGGTCTTCACAGTGGAAGACACAAAAACCATGCCAAAAATTGCTGGTCACAGGAATGTGGGAAGGGAGGAGCTTGAGACAATCACTATCACTAGGAGGGTAGTGCTGGACAGGGTAATGGGACTCAAGGTAGACAAGTCCCCTGGTCCTGATGAAATGCATCCCAGGGTATTAAAAGAGATGGCAGAAGTTATAGCAGATGCATTCGTTATAATCTACCAAAATTCTCCGGACTCTGGTGAGGTACCAGCGGATTGGAAAGCAGCTAATGTAACGCCTCTGTTTAAAAAAGGGGGCAGACAAAAGGCAGGTAACTATAGGCCGGTTAGTTTAACATCTGTAGTGGGGAAAATGCTTGAAACTATCGTTAAGGAAGAAATAGCGGGACATCTAGATAGGAATAGTGCAATCAAGCAGACACAGCATGGATTCATGAAGGGGAAATCATGTTTAACTAATTTACTGGAATTCTTTGAGGATATAACGAGCATAGTGGATAGAGGTGTACTGATGGATGTGGTGTATTTAGATTTCCAAAAGGCATTCGATAATGTGCCACACAAAATGTTACTGCAGAAGATAAAGGCACGCGGAGTCAGAGGAAATGTATTAGCATGGATAGAGAATTGGCTGGCGAACAGAAAGCAGAGAGTCAGGATAAATGGGTCCTTTTTGGGTTGGAAATCGGTGGTTAGTGGTGTGCCACAGGGATTGGTGCTGGGACCACAACTGTTTACAATATACATAGATGACCTGGAAGAGGGGACAGGGTGTAGTGTAACAAAATTTGCAGAAGACACAAAGATTAGTGGGAAAGCGGGTTTTGTAGAGGACACAGAGAGGCTGCAAAGAGATTTGGATAGGTTAAGCGAATGGGTTAAGGTTTGGTAGATGAAATACAATGTCGAAAAGTGTGAGGTCATCCACCTTGGGAAAAAAAACAGTAAAAGGGAATATTATTTGAATGGGGAGAAATTACAACATGCTGAGGTGCAGAGGGACCTGGGGGTCCTTGTGCATGAAACTCTTTTTGGAGCTTATCTGCAAAACAAAAAACATTAAACCGTGCCACCCGACCTGGGTGACACAACAGACATTTACAAGGCCCCTTTTTTTTTTTTCCCTTTTTTTTTTGTGTTTTTCTTTTTTTGTTTTTTTTTTTGGGCACTAAAATCACAATTTTTCCCCAGTGCCCCCTATAAAAGGGAAGGGGGACACTAAAAGCACCGGCAATTAAATCAAATTAAACTTTAAAACGTAAAATCAAATTAAAATTTGGTTGCCGGGCGTGATGATGCACTCCAGTCCCTCCGGTGCCCACCTCTCGCGGAAGGCCGCGAGCGTACCGGTGGACACCGCGTGCTCCATCTCCAAGGACAGAGGCAGGCAGTCAGGTTGAACGACCCCCTCGACCGCCCGCTGCCTGGACCGGCTGATGGCACCCTTGGCCGTGCCCAGGAGCAGTCCTACGAGGAGGCCTTCGGACCTACCCGCTCCCCTCCGCACTCCTTGTGCATGAAACTCTTTTTGGAGCTTATCTGCAAAACAAAAAACATTAAACCGTGCCACCCGACCTGGGTGACACAACAGACATTTACAAGGCCCCTTTTTTTTTTTTCCCTTTTTTTTTTGTGTTTTTCTTTTTTTGTTTTTTTTTTTGGGCACTAAAATCACAATTTTTCCCCAGTGCCCCCTATAAAAGGGAAGGGGGACACTAAAAGCACCGGCAATTAAATCAAATTAAACTTTAAAACGTAAAATCAAATTAAAATTTGGTTGCCGGGCGTGATGATGCACTCCAGTCCCTCCGGTGCCCACCTCTCGCGGAAGGCCGCGAGCGTACCGGTGGACACCGCGTGCTCCATCTCCAAGGACAGAGGCAGGCAGTCAGGTTGAACGACCCCCTCGACCGCCCGCTGCCTGGACCGGCTGATGGCACCCTTGGCCGTGCCCAGGAGCAGTCCTACGAGGAGGCCTTCGGACCTACCCGCTCCCCTCCGCACTCCTTGTGCATGAAACTCTTTTTGGAGTTCACCTGCAAAACATAAAACATTAAACGGTGCCACCCGACCTGGGTGACACTCCAGACATTTACAAGGCCCTTTTTTTTCCCCCCCTTTTTTTTGTTTTTTTTTGTGTTTTTCTTTTTTTGTTTTTTTTTGGGCACTAAAATCACAATTTTCCCCAGTGCCCCCTATAAAAGGGAAGGGGGACACTAAAAGCACCGGCAATTAAAACAAATTAAACTTAAAAACGTAAAATCAAATTAAAATTTGGTTGCCGGGCGTGATGATGCACTCCAGTCCCTCCGGTGCCCACCTCTCGCGGAAGGCCGCGAGCGTACCGGTGGACACCGCGTGCTCCATCTCCAAGGACACCCTGGACCGGATGTAAGAGCGGAAGAGAGGCAGGCAGTCAGGTTGAACGACCCCCTCGACCGCCCGCTGCCTGGACCGGCTGATGGCACCCTTGGCCGTGCCCAGGAGCAGTCCTACGAGGAGGCCTTCGGACCTACCCGCTCCCCTCCGCACAGGGTGCCCAAAGATCAGGAGAGTGGGACTGAAGTGCAGCCAGAATTTCAGGAGCAGCCCCTTCAAATAATGGAACAGGGGCTGCAACCTCGTGCACTCAATAAAAACATGGAACACGGACTCCTCCAGACCGCAGAAATTGCAGGCGGCCTGGGAGTCCGTGAACCGGCTTTAAAATTTGTTGCACGGCACTGCTCCTCCTTGTGCATGAATCCCAAAAAAGTTAGGTTGCAGGTGCAGCAGGTAATCAGGAAGGCGAATGGAATGTTGGCCTTCATTGCGAGAGGGATGGAGTACAAAAGCAGGGAGGTCCTGCTGCAACTGTATAAGGTATTGGTAAGGCCGCACCTGGAGTACTGCGTGCAGTTTTGGTCACCTTACTTAAGGAAAGATATAATGGCTTTGGAGCAGGTACAGAGATGATTCACTAGGCTGATTCCGGAGATGAGGGGGTTACCTTATGATGATAGATTGAGTAGACTGGGTCTTTACTCCTTGGAGTTCAGAAGGATGAGGGGTGATCTTATAGAAACATTTAAAATCATGAAAGGGATAGACAAGATAGAGGCAGAGAGGTTGTTTCCACTGGTAGGGGAGACTAAAACTAGGGGGCACAGCCTCAAAATACAGCGGGGAGCCAATTTAAAACCGAGTTGAGAAGGAATTTCTTCTCCCAGAGGGTTGTGAATCTGTGGAATTCTCTGCCCAAGGAAGCAGTTGAGGCTAGCTCATTTAATGTATTCAAGTCACAGATTGATAGATTTTTAACCAATAAGGGAATTAAGGGTTACAAGGAGCGGACGGGTAAGTGGAGCTGAGTCCACGGCCAGATCAGCCATGATCTTTTTGAATGGCGGAGCAGGCTCGAGGGGATAGATGGCCTACTCCTGTTCCTAATTCTTATGTTCTTATGAACTCCAACTTACAGAGCTCCCCTCTGTGCCTACACACACTTGCAGTAATCTTTAATTCTTTTAGTACATTTGGAGAAATGCATCCATTCCTGGGAATGACACTGGACCACATTCTGGTGCGAATGTCGAACATAATGGTGACAAGTTCATCTGTGCGCTGCAGGCCTGAACACATTTTAAAATAAGGAAATAAATGCATCTTCAGAAATAGCAGAGACAAGTTCAATCGGAGCTCATTATACCTCCAGCACCGTCCAGTGTGGTATCCCAGTGCACCACCTCAATCCTTTCACTGCATTTTTTCCATCCCACATAATAACGAAATCGGATGTATGCACCCGTGTGTTAATATAGATGGACCCTGCAATCCTGCAGATCACTCACTGTCTTGTGCTCGTAAACATTCAACCGTTTTCAGAGCTGGACAGTGCACACTTCCTGGTTTGGTTTATGCTCAGTTCATGGCTACAGGGTGAAGCTGATATTACCTGGACCGGGTTCTGGCTCTCTCTCAGTGCAAGGACTGTGTCTGTGACTCTCTCCAGTGCAGGGACTGTGTGTGTCTCTCTCTCCAGTGCAGGGACTGTGTGTGTCTCTCTCTCCAGTGCAGGGACTGTGTGTTTCTCTCCAGTGCTGGGACTGTGTGTGTCTCTCTCCAGTGCTGGGACTGTGTGTGTCTCTCTCCAATGCAGGGACTGTCTCTCTCTCCACTCCAGGGACTGTGTCTCTCTCTCCAGTGCAGGGACTGTCTGGGTCTCTCTCCAGTCCAGGGACTGTGTGTATCTCTCCAGTCCAGGGACTGTGTGCCTCTCTCTCCAGTCCAGGGACTGTGTGTGTCTCTCTCTCCAGTTCAGGTCTGTCTTGATGGGACCTCCTGGAAAATTCAGCAAAATAGTTGAACAGAACGCTGATTATTAGCTACACTGTATTCATGCATTTAAAGGACAGAGTCAGTTACTTAGTTACTTTACTGAAACTATTGCAACTTTTGCAGCTCATCTTTGAGGACAGATTGTCACCTGTGTTTACACCACTCCAGTACTTGTTTTAATACATTATTTGTTTCCTTTTCGTGCGTTATAATGGGGCAGAAATTCCGGGCTCCCGGATGTGTACAGAGTGTGTACGGAGTGTGTACAGGGTGTGTACGGGATGTGTACAGCGTGTGTGCGGTGTGTGTACCGGGTGTGTACGGGGGTCTGTAAGGGGTATATACGGAGTGTGTACAGAGTGTGCACGGAGAGTATTTGGACTCAGGAAAGCATCGCAAAAGCCATTTTGCAGTGCACAATGCGCATGTGCTATAAATCAACTTTTCCGATCGGTCACGCTGGAGCGTGACAGGTCATCCGTATCTCGGGAGCGAGGACATTTGCCAGGGCAAGATTACAGTATTTACCCATATCTTGCTCTCCAAATGTCCTCAAAACTCTTGCGCTTGATAAGGCGTAAGAGTTTTATAACACACTTAAAACATAAAAAATAAAATTTTAAAAAACATTTTATTTTTAAAACCCTACCCACTACTTGAAATTTATTTTAAAGCATAATTTTAAAAACTTTAAAAAAAAACGGAAAATATCTATTTTTAATACATAAATAATTAATGTTAAATATGTAGTGCATTTTTTTGATTTTTTATTCATATTTTGTGTGTTTGGGGGAGTTTCTCCTTCATAATAATAGGAACTCCAACTTACGGAGCTCCCCTCCATGCCTACACACACTTGCAGTAATCTTTAATCCTTTTAGTACATTTCGAGAAATGCATCCATTCCTGGGAATGACACTGGACCACATTCTGGTGCGAATGTCGAACATAATGGTGACAAGTTCATCTGTGCGCTGCAGGCCTGAACTCATTTTAAAATAAGGAAATAAACGCATCTTCAGAAATAGCAGAGACAAGTTCAATCGGAGCTCATTATACCTCCAGCACCGTCCAGTGTGGTATCCCAGTGCACCACCTCAATCCTTTCACTGCATTTTTACCATCCCACATAAACGAAATCGGATGTATGCACTCGTGTGTTAATATAGATGGACCCTGCAATCCTGCAGATCACTCACTGTCTTGTGCTCGTAAACATTCAACCGTTTTCAGAGCTGGACAGTGCACACTTTCTGGTTTGGTTTATGCTCAGTTCATGGCTACAGGGTGAAGCTGATATTACCTGGACCGGGTTCTGGCTCTCTCTCAGTGCAAGGACTGTGTCTGTGACTCTCTCCAGTGCAGGGACTGTGTGTGTCTCTCTCTCCAGTGCAGGGACTGTGTGTGTCTCTCTCTCCAGTGCAGGGACTGTGTGTTTCTTTCCAGTGCTGGGACTGTGTGTGTCTCTCTCCAGTGCTGGGACTGTGTGTGTCTCTCTCCAATGCAGGGACTGTCTCTCTCTCCAGTCCAGGGACTGTGTCTCTCTCTCCAGTGCAGGGACTGCCTGTGTCTCTCTCCAGTCCAGGGACTGTGTGTATCTCTCCAGTCCAGGGACTGTGTGTCTCTCTGCAGTCCAGGGACTTTGTGTGTCTCTCCAGTCCAGGGACTGTGTGTGTCTCTCTCTCCAGTCCAGGGACTGTGTGCCTCTCTCTCCAGTCCAGGGACTGTGTGCCTCTCTCTCCAGTCCAGTGACTGTGTGTCTCTCTCCAGTCCAGGGACTGTGTGCCTCTCTCTCCAGTCCAGGGACTGTGTGTGTCTCTCTGCAGTCCAGGGACTGTGTGCCTCTCTCTCCAGTCCAGCGACTGTATGTGTCTCTCTCCAGTCCAGGGACTGTGTGTCTCTCTCCAATCCAGGGACTCTGTGTGTGTCTCTCCAGTCCAGGGACTGTGTGTGTCTCTCTCTCCAGTTCAGGTCTGTCTTGATGGGACCTCCTGGAAAATTCAGCAAAATAGTTGAACAGAACGCTGATTATTAGCTACACTGTATTCATGCATTTAAAGGACAGAGTCAGTTACTTAGTTACTTTACTGAAACTATTGCAACTTTTGCAGCTCATCTTTGAGGACAGATTGTCACCTGTGTTTACACCACTCCAGCACTTGTTTTAATACATTATTTGTTTCCTTTTCGTGCGTTATAATGGGGCAGAAATTCCGGGCTCCCGGATGTGTACAGAGTGTGTACGGAGTGTGTACAGGGTGTGTACGGGATGTGTACAGCGTGTGTGCGGTGTGTGTACCGGGTGTGTACGGGGGTCTGTAAGGGGTATATACGGAGTGTGTACAGAGTGTGCACGGAGAGTATTTGGACTCAGGAAAGCATCGCAAAAGCCATTTTTCAGTGCACAATGCGCATGTGCTATAAATCAACTTTTCCGATCGGTCACGCTGGAGCGTGACAGATCATCCGTATCTCGGGAGCGAGGACATTTGCCAGGGCAAGATTACAGTATTTACCCATATCTTGCTCTCCAAATGTCCTCAAAACTCTTGCGCTTGATAAGGCGTAAGAGTTTTATAACACACTTAAAACATAAAAAATAAAATTTTAAAAAACATTTTATTTTTAAAACCCTACCCACTACTTGAAATTTATTTTAAAGCATAATTTTAAAAACTTTAAAAAAAAACGGAAAATATCTATTTTTAATACATAAATAATTAATGTTAAATATGTAGTGCATTTTTTTGATTTTTTATTAATATTTTGTGTGTTTGGGGGAGTTTCTCCTTCATAATAATAGGAACTCCAACTTACGGAGCTCCCCTCCGTGCCTACACACACTTGCAGTAATCTTTAATCCTTTTAGTACATTTGGAGAAATGCATCCATTCCTGGGAATGACAGTGGACCACATTCTGGTGCGAATGTCGAACATAATGGTGACAAGTTCATCTGTGCGCTGCAGGCCTGAACTCATTTAAAAATAAGGAAATAAACGCATCTTCAGAAATAGCAGAGACAAGTTCAATCGGAGCTCGTTATACCTCCAGCACTGCCCAGTGTGGTATCCCAGTGCACCACCTCAATTCTTTCAATTCCTTTTTTCCGTTCCGAAACGAAATCGGATGTATGCACCCGTGTGTTAATATCGATGGACCCTGCAATCCTGCAGATCACTCACTGTCTTGTGCTCGTAAACATTTAACCGATTTCAGAGCTGGACAGTGCACACTTCCTGGTTTGGTTTATGCTCAGTTCACGGTTACAGGGTGAAGCTGATATCATCTGGGCCGGGGTCTGTGCCTCTCCAGTGCAGGGACTGAGTCTGTGACTCTCTCCAGTGCAGGGACTGAGTCTGTGACTCTCTCCAGTGCAGGGACTGTGTCTCTCTCTCCAGTCCAAGGACTGTGTGTCTCTCTCTCCAGTGCAGGGACTGTGTGTGACTCTCTCCAGTGTAGAGACTGTGTGTCTCTCTCCAGTTCAGGGACTGTGTGTCTCTCTCTCTCCAGTCCAGGGACTGTGTGTGTCTCTCTCTCCAGTCCAGGGACAGTGTGTCTCTCTCCAGTCCAGGGACTGTGTGTCTCTCTCTCTCCAGTGCAGGGACTGTGTGTCTCTCTCTCCAGTGCACGGTCTGTGTGTGTCTCTCTCCAGTGCACGGTCTGTGTGTGTCTCTCTCCAGTGCAGGAACTGTGTGTCTCTCTCCAGTCCAGGGACTGTGTGTCTCTCTCTCCAGTGCAGGGTCTGTCTGTGTCTCTCTCCAGTCCAGGGACTGTGTGTGTCTCTCTCCAGTGCAGGGACTGTCTCTCTCTCCAGTCCAAGAACTGTGTCTCTCTCTCTCTCTCCAGTGCAGGGACTGTCTTGATGGGACCTCCTGGATAATGCAGCGAAATAGTTGAAAAGAACGCTGATTATTAGCTACACTGTATTCATGCATTTAAAGGACAGAGTCAGTTACTTAGTTACTTTACTGAAACTATTGCAACTTTTCCAGCTCATATTTAAGGACAGATTGTCACCTGTGTTTACACCACTCCAGAACTTGTTTTAATACATTATTTATTTCCTTATCGTGCGTTATAATGGGGCAGAAATTCCGAGCTCCTGGGTTTGTACGGGGTCTGTACGGAGTGTGTATGGGATGCGTACAGAGTGTGTACGGAGAGTGTATGGACCCAGGAAGGCATCGCAAAAGCCATTTTTCAGTGCACAATGCGCATGCGCTGAAAACCAACTTTTCCGATCGGTCACCGATCATCCGTATCTCGGGAGCGAGGACATTTGCCAGGGCAAGATTGCACTTGATAAGGTGTAAGAGTTTTAAAACATACTTAAAACATAAAAAATAAAATTTAAAAAACACTTTATTTTTAAAACCCTGCCCACTACATTAAATTTATTTTAAAGCATAATTCAAAAAACTTTTTAAAAAAACGGAAAGTATCTATTTTTAATACATAAATAACTTTAATTTAAATTAATGTTAAATATGTAGTGCATTTTTTTTTATTAATGTTGTGTGTTTGGGGGAGTTTCTCCTTCATAATAATAAGAATTCCAACTTACGGAGCTCCCCTCCGTGCCTACACACACTTGCAGTAATCTTCAATCCCTTTAGTACATTTGGAGAAATGCATCCATTCCTGGGAATGACACTGGACCACATTCTGGTGCGAATGTCGAACGTAATGGTGACAAGTTCATCTGTGCGCTGCAGGCCTGAACTCATTTTAAAATAAGGAAATAAACGCACCTTCAGAAATAGCAGAGACAAGTTCAATCGGAGCTCGTTATACCTCCAGCACCGCCCAGTGTGGTATCCCAGTGCACCACCTCAATCCTTTCACTGCCTTTTTTCCGTCCCGCATAAACGAAATCGGATGTATGCACCCGTGTGTTAATATCGATGGACCCTGCAATCCTGCAGATCACTCACTGTCTTGTGCTCGTAAACATTCAACCGTTTTCAGAGCTGGACAGTGCACACTTCCTGGTTTGGTTTATGCTCAGTTCATGGTTACAGGGTGAAGCTGATATTATCTGGGCCGGGGTCTGTGTCTCTCTCTCCAGTCTAGGGACTGTGTGTGTCTCTCTCTCTCTCTCTCTCCAGTCCAGGGACTGTGTGTGTCTCTCTCTCTCTCTCTCTCCAGTCCAGGGACTGTGTGTGTCTCTCTCTCTCTCTCTCTCCAGTCCAGGGACTGTGTGTGTCTCTCTCTCTCTCTCTCTCTCCAGTCCAGGGACTGTGTGTGTGTTTCTCTCTCTCCAGTGCAGGGATTGTGTTTCTCCGGCAGGATTACAGCAGCAGCCATGGGTTGGGTGTTTGCCAGAATGATGCCGGTCATGTGATCTTGCTATTTGGAGCAGGTCATATGACAAGCCGCCAGCGGGGTTCCCCATTCTCGGGCTGTGCAGCGAGCAGGCAGTCTCTCTCTCTCTCTCCGGCTCTCTGAGTCCTGTACTCCATGGCGATGGTGTGGCTCTTGCTGCTGCTGGGTGTGAGCGGCGCCCTGGGATATTTCTCCTCGGACGAGGTGCTGTCCTTGCCGGGTCTGAGCACCAGACTCAACTTCAGGCAGTGGTCCGGCTACCTGCAGGCTGCTCCGGGCATACATCTGCACTACTGGTAAGTGAATGTGTCGGTGCCTGGTCCCACAGCGGGCTGAGAGAGGCTGCCCTGGTATTGTGGACCAGGCACCAGTCCCCCGGGCTCCTTATCTCGCAGTGGGTGCAATACACCAGGGAGCTGGCAGCTTGGCTCCCGGCTCTGGGCATTGCCACTGGGCAAAGGGCTCGGCTCTGGGGGCGATTGAGGGAAACCGAGTAGTCTTTGCAACTTCCACTCACTTTCCAGTTAACCCCTGCTGCAACGTGTGTGTGTGTGTGTGTGGAATGTCCTCACTTGTCGAATCCAGTGTTTGGGATCTCACAGGAAGAATGGGCGAGCTAACAGAATGTGGCTGGTGTCTGTGGAACCTGGAACCAGCCAGAGTCAGAGAGGAGGAGGGAGCAATAAGCCTGTCAAAGCCAGGGCTCTCTGACTGTACCCATGTCCTCTCCTGTTAATGTCTTGATTTGCATTGGATGGGTTGTGTGTGATGGAGGAGGTCACAGAATCCTGGAGGGAACCTGACTGAGGAAGATTTGTGGGATGTTTGAGGGGTTTTAGCACAGGATTTTTATTGTACTGTGGTTAAATTAAATACTTAATTTATGGACTATTTGCAAATGACAGTTTAAAAGGGGTGATCGTATCATGTGCAAGTTGTGGGTTTGCCAAAGATTTCTTTGTCCCTTTTTAAGACGATGCCACTCTAAGGGAGCACAAGCCTCTTTGACAGACTGTCAGTGCAGGGGAGAATCACTCTGGGGAGGGAGGTTATTATTTGATAAACTCAGCCCCTCATGCACAACATGGATTTGTTGCTCAAATTTCCCCCCCCCCCCTCCAAAACTTTCTCCATTGCCAGTTGTATCTGGTTGAAATGTCACAGTCACTGATGATCACTCAGAAGTCATCTGGGGCTTGCAGATTGTCCCAGACCTTGGGGTTTTATCTGTGCTTTTCTCTCTCTCTCTCAGAAGATTACATGCTGCTGGGGAGGGTGTCTAATCCTGATGCTTCAGGCATCATCATATGCGACAGGTCTTTCCCTGCTGTCATTTTCATATGTTCCTGCTTCTGAGAAACAAGTGTCTCTCGCAAAGAGAAGTCAGAGAGAGACTCTTGTGATGAAACCTAACGAAAGCAAGGATTTGAAACTGATATTCTCGGAATTTTGCATTTGGTGACCATTCTTCAGGCAGGATCCTAAACTGTGATTGGTGGGGATGGGGGTGGAACTATTCAACAAAAAATAAAAGGAAGACTAGCATTTATATCGCACCTTTCACAACCTCAAGCTGTCCCAAGTTGCTTTACAGCCAATGAAGTACTTTTGAAATGTAGTCACTGTTGTAATGTGGGAAAAGCAGCAGCCAATTTGCACACAGCAAGCTCCCACAAACATCCATCATTATAGGCAGTCCCTCGAAATCGAGGAAGACTTGCTTCCACTCTTAAAATGAGTCCTTAGGTGGCTGAACAGTCCAATACGGGAACCACAGTCTCTGTCACAGGTGGGACAGACAGTCGTTGAGGGAAAGGGTGGGTGGGACAGGTTTGCCGCACGCTCCTTCCGCTGCCTGCGCTTGATTTCTGCATGTTCTCGGCGATGAGACTCTGTGCTCAGCGCCCTCCCGGATACACTTTCTCCACTTAGAGCAGTCTTTGGCCAGGGACTCTCAGGTGTCAGTGGGGATGTTGCACTTTATCCCACAAACAGCAATATGATGAATGATCAGCTTATCTGGGTTTAGTGATGTTGGTTGAGGGATTGATTTGAGGAAACCCCTCCCCCCCCCCCCCACTGCTCGTCTATGAAATAGTGCCATGTGATTTTTTTTTTTAGATCTATCTGAGAGAGCAGACGGGGCCTCAACTTAATGTCTCATCTAAACTGACAGTGCAGCACTTCCTCAGCGCTTCAAGGGTTAATGAGAATAGTTCAGGATTGGAATCTTTTGCCAGAAATTGAATGTGAGGTGATTTGGAGGAAGGCCAGGAGGTGGGATAATGGGTCAAGATTTCAAACGTGCTATTGCTGCTGATTTAAAACTTATCTTGTGTAAACCCGCTCCCCTGAAGGTGAGTTGATAGAGTAAATAGCGGACTCCTGCAGATTAAGAAAGCTGATTGCTGAGTGGGCTAATCGCGGGTGGGGCACTGGTAAGATGTGCAACAATTGACTCCTGTGACCTTTGGCTAAGGGAAATTAGCCCGAGTCCCTGAAGGAATGTAAGGAACAGGAGGAGGACATTGAGCCCCTGGGCCTGTTCCAGCATTGTTAGCTCCGGACTGATCTGCATCTCACCACTATTTTCCTGCCATTACTCCATACCATAAAATCACAGAAATTTACAGCATGGAAGGAAGCCATTTGGCCCATTGTGTCCGTGCCGGCCGACCAAGAGCTATCCAGCCTAATCCCACTTTCCAACTCTTGGTCCGTAAGCCCTGTAAGTTACGGCACTTCAGGTGCACATCCAAGTACTTTTTAAATGTGGTGAGGGTTTCTGCCTCAACCACCCTTTCAGGCAGTGAGTTCCAGACCCCCACCACCCTCTGGGTGAAGACATTTCCCCTCAAATCTCCTCTAAACCTCTCCTCCCCCCCCCCCCCCCATTACATTAAATTTATGCCCCCTGCTAGTTGACCCCTTTGCTAAGGGAAATAGATCCTTCCTATTCACTCTATCTGGGTCCCTCATAATTTTATACACCTCAATAAGGTCTCCCCTCAGCCTCCTCTGTTCCAAAGAAAACAAGCCCAGCCTATCCATTCTTTCCTCATCGCTAAAATTCTCCAGTCCAGGCAACATCCTGGTAAATCTTCTCTGTACCCTTGATACACGTGTGTGTGTGTGTGTGTGTGTGTGTGTGTGTGTGTGTAGTTGGCGAAATAAAAACATGAATTGAAATCTGGATCACATAGGTGGGAAAGTGGGTTTCTATTTTAAGAACATAGAAATTACAACACGGAAACTGGCTGTTTGTCCCACCCAGGGTGTGTTGGTGTTTACCCTTCACACGGGCAGTACCCTGGACCCATGTGCCCACCCTGTTCCCCCTTTCTTTCATCCAGCTAACTGACTTCTTTACTGTTGACATGGTCTCTGCTTCAGTCAGGACCCCATAAGGACCCCAGCCTGAGGAATGTTGCAGTCCCCCGATTAACACCTTGCGCCTTCCTTCAATCACGGGACAATCTCCTTCCGTTTCCCAGATTGGAGAGCGGAGCTAGAAGCTGGCTCTGGACCCTGAGGCTGTTCTGAGAGCAGCCGGGAAGTGAAGGGGAAGGAG